>NC_086382.1:56667544-56903883 GCF_036588685.1 Mytilus trossulus
GGTGACATACTTATATACACAAGACGCTTGTTTCGTCTCCATAAGACTCATCAGTAACGCTCAGATCAAAATAAGTAGAACGTCAAAACAAGTACAAAGTCGAAGAGCTTTAAGGACACAACATTCCAAAAAGTTACGGGTACGGCTACGGTAATCTGTAAAGGCAACAGAAGTATACCGCTGTTCGAAACTCATAAATCGACAGAAAAAACAAATCCGGGTTACAAACTTAAACTGAGGGAAACGCAGGTTAAATATAAATATGTCTGGGATAAGAAAATACTTTTGCAAGCATTAAATTTGTAAAAACGACCACATATAATTAATGTTTACGTCAACACCGAATTGCGAACTACTCGGCTGGTGATACCCTTAGAGGACGAAGCGTTCACCTGCAGTGGCATCGTCCTGGTGGTGTAAATAGTTATCAAAGGTACCTAGCTATTATTTGATACTTCAGACCCAGGTTCGTCTACATAAATGTGTTTACAGATGTCAAAGGGACAGTTCAACTCAATAGTTCGAAAATAAACTGACGACGCCATGGCTGAAAAATAAAAATACAAACACACAAACAACAGCACACATGACAACATAAAAAAACTGAAGACTAATCAAGACGTACCCCACCAAAAACTGAGGGTAATCTCGGGTGATCCAAAAGATTAAGCAGATCCTACTCTACTTTTGACACCCGTTGTGTTGCTCATGTTATTACAAACCAGGTAAAAAGTTTTATCCGGTAGGTCACATTTGTAGTGAAAAGGAAAGTGGATTGTAGGTACAACATAAGGAACATATCCGATACCATCTGTAAAACGGTTATTCCATAACGATCAACCAATTCATGATGGCTTCCGTAAAACTTACAAAGGAATGATTTCAACTTCACCATTCGGAACTCTTGGTTTAATTGATTCCTTATGAACACAAACCATCTATCAAGGAAATCATGATAGGAAAACACAAGCCCGGGGAAATAAGTTTATTAGGATATACAAACTTCGAATGCAGGCGCTGATGAAATGGTGCTTCATAGAAATCGACAGTTCACAATTGGGAAGCGGAACTCATCTGTTTTGTCGATAAGTTTTATTTTCTAACCCAACCTCATTGTCAATTTCTAGATATAAGTCAAGATATGAGACAGACTTGACTGTATCTGTTGTATCCATTATTTCTAGTTCGATGGGATAGATGCGTTCAACATAGTCACCAAAATTTTAATTATTTAGTGAGAGAACATCATATTTATAGCGGAAAGTAAAGTTAAAGAATATTGCTAAATTCTTTCGTTTGGATTTAAGTCTTGTGTAATTATTATACATCAAAACATGGCTTTGAGGATGGATACTTCTCTAGTGTAATGTAAGCATGATTTTATTTAAACATGCCGAACCACGAAGTTTCGATGAAAGCCTGGTGTAATTCAAAACGCCAAAATTAATCTGGAAACTATTCTATTGTAAAATAAGCAGTTCAAAAACGATCTGATGTATGGTTGTTTTTAACTAGTATTTGTTTTCAAAAACAGTAGTAGAAAAGCCAAATCATAGGACGCAGGAGACAAGGACTAGTGTATAGATCATACTTTTTAGTAATTCAAACATGAATTAACCCACACTAGCGCATGGATGCTATTCAGATTTAATTGAACTATGGCGGTAACATGGGTTAAAATATAGATGATCCTGAGGTAAATCTAAATTGCAGACTGTATATACATTTAATAAATGCATTCTTCCAAGATACACGGGTAAAAAATATGCACGTCTGACGCAAATTTCGTATACAAAAGACGTTTTTGTTTAAATAATGCTCTAAATACAAAAGTTATTTGACAATTATAAATTGACAATAGAAGAAGAAGAAAAAATATTTATTATTCCAATTAAGGGCCCTTGATGGGCAGCATAACATGTTTACACAAAACAATACATCATGATTTGCAACAGAAAAACATTTTTTTATAAACCAGAATGAAACATTAAAAAAGTTCAGACAGATGTTAGTATCTTCATTCTATAAAAATGATATACATTTAATTCCAGGCAGGATCATTTCCATAAAATCATAACAATTATCATTGTTATTACATATATTAATTTGTTATGAATACATTGTCCTGTTTTACAAAACAGTTTCATATCCTGGTATCTTTATTGAGTTTTTATATGTCCATGTTGGGATTGAATCAACTTTTAAAAAGTCTTCTGAGATAGCAAGGTTATCTTGCAATAAGAGTAATCTTATGTCGATCATTTATTATGACTACATTGTCCTGTTTTACAAAACAAAAACAACAAAAAAGTGTTCTTTGAAATTCATGCTTTTTTTAAATTTTTTTTTGTAATTGCGCCAGACACGCGTATCACCTACAAGAGACAAATCAGTGACGCTCGAATAAAAAAAAGTTAAAATGCCAAATAAATAACGACGATGAAGAGCAATGAGGACAAAAAATTCCCAAAAGATTTGTCTATTATAGCTGAGGTAATATCTTCCTGAGGTAGAAAATTCTTAGTATTCCATGGTGGAAATGTAAAATATTGTAAACAGTTAATTTATAATTATGCCCATATCAATGATAATTTATGTCGACACAGATGTGCTGACTACTGGGCTGGTAATACTCTAGGGGAATAAAAACTCCACCAGTTATGTTTTTTATTAAGATAGTATACGAATTTTACCTGGTACCTTAATTTCAAAATTCATCGGAATAAGTTTAAAATATATATATGCTCGGACAGTTTAACGTTGCTTTTCTTCTACAAAAGTTTCATCTGACTATCCTTTCGGGTAAAACTGTGCCGACAGCACTTGCCAAATTATTGTTCCTACCAGATAACCTTGAAAAACATACCCTGTTCTACACAAACATTGAAAAACATATTATACCCTGTTCTTGACACGCTCAGAAAATGTATACCCTGTTCTAGACCGTATAAAATAAATGCTGTTCTAGACACGGGTTCTAGACTGTGTCTTAAATTTTAACAATTAAATAAGCGATCTAGTATTAGACAAATACTTTGTTTTAAAAAACCTGTTTTCACCAGCAGGACATGATCGAAAAAGCGACCCTGTTCTAACTGTTGAAGCAGGTCATGAAAAAGGGACCCTGTTATACCTATCATGCAGGGCATGAAAAGGAACCATGTTTTGCGGAACACTCATACCACCCTCTTTTTTTCCACCTCCCTGTGACTAGAGGGTAAAAAAAATCAGAAATTTTACTTTTGTAAAATAGTAATTTGTTTCGCAAATCATGTTTAAAAGGCATTTGTCTTATTTCAAATTTATGTTCACAAATTTGACTTAAAACTCAGATATATCTTCTATATTTAAATTACAAAAAGTATTCATTAGTTGCGTACCACGACTGTTAACGACTTCTCCTTATTTTTATTGAAACTTCTAAATAATTTACTTCTCAATCTATTTTAAGTAACGTGTATTTGATCTATAAATAAATATCATAACACGTAAACACGATTGATAATAACTGATCGAATACATGAAGGTGATTTTAGTTTTTTGAGTTGTTATCTAATTTCCTTATACTTCATACTAATATTGAAGGAAAATACCCATGGCGAAAGTTAAAGCACCGATTTGTCGTCGTGTATTATACATATTGAGCAATGCCAGCGTGGATGCCGTTACATGTTTGGAATGACGGACATATCTAAAAATAGAACATGAAATTGTATAAAAAGAATACAAACATTTAACTAAATCATTTATGATATTGTATGTATGCAAAGAAATCTTCAAAATGTTTTTGTTTGACTGGTTTATAACTGTATTGCAGTATTTCGGTAGGTTTATTTTAATTTCTATGTTTTCATATCTTTATATCATAAGTTATTTATTTAATATAATATCCTATTTGGTCTTTATTGATAAAAACTTTTGAACACACATTTATAAGCTAATTTTTCAATATAGAATAAAATAATTTATTTAGCGTACGGGTGAAATTTTTTGTATGCATTTTGAAAAATGAATATGCATATAAAGCAAAAAATCATAAGACAAATTGTTTAAAATAGTTATACATATAAATATACGTTGAGAGATTCACTGTTTAAATAGAATGGCACACAGTTCAAAGGAACTAGTTTTTGTTGTATATTATATGGAAGCGCATGTTAACACTTCAATCATTAATTTGGCGTTCGTAAATGGATTGCACATTGTATAGTTAACATACTGAAAAATTAAATGGAAAAGGAAAAGGGGGGGGGGGGGGGGGGGGGCAGGTACTCAATAAATATTTAGAAACTGTTGAGTAAACGTTCAAATAGTTATTGTGTATAGAAAAGCATCGGTTAGTTTTGTTTTACATTAAAATTATTGTGTGGATTTTGAATGGGATTAATAATTAACTAACGAAAATACCAGATTCATACAGGCTATTTCAAAATGTGATCAATATAATACCTAAGAACGTCAAAAACATGTCTGAATTGACAGTGTTTTCAACGAATTATATAACTTTGATTGATAGAATATATACATCGACACATGTGTTAACGCAAAGAATGAAAACAAAATATTTGAATGTAGCTCTCGTAAAAAAGCGCTATTTATTAGGAACGCGACTTAATAACAAAAGCGAGGATGTTTAAATACTTGAGGAGTAATAAGATAGAAAAGAACTTAAAAAGATTAGCCAACACCAATTATAGGTCAACATTGTCGCAAAATATTAGAATTAAATTTACCAAGTAGAGAGTACACATTGACATAGACATTCTAAAGCGCTTCTTCGTCAACTGACATGCTTATTATCTGCTCTGTTTTTCAAGTTTTAAAAACTTTATAGCATAGTTGATGCAGAATGAAGTTGCAAGAGAAAATGATAGAAATATTATACAACCATGTAACAGTAAACGAAAAAAAGCCTTTTACTTGAGTTCAGAAAGTACAATAATAATTAAATTTCCGATTGTAGGTTTCATGAACAAGAAATGCAAATTGCTCATCATAGGACTAGATAATGCAGGAAAATCAACCCTTCTATCGAAGATAAAAGATGGGCGTCTTGTGCAACATCCACCGACAAATCAACCATGTAAGTTTTTATATATACACAGTATTGCATAGGATGATACCGTCATTTTGTTATGTTTTCCTTTTTATCACGCCAGATATAAAATTTTATATACAACAAGGGTTCAATGTAAAACGATTATACATCATAATTTTGTATTCATTTACTTTTAGTTTGATTCTTAAGTACTCATGTATTACTTGTTGAGTCTAAGGACGATTCAGGGCGGATACTTTTGTAACTTGGGTTACTTCTATGTTTGGGATTTTTTTTTTTTTACAAAAACTGGTTTAATTGACGTCTTTTGTTGTACTGTTATACCACTGTCCCAGGTTAGGGGAGGGTTGGGATCCCGCTAACATGTTTAACCCCGCCACATTATTTATGTATGTGCCTGTCCCAAGTCAGGAGCCTATAATTCAGTGGTTGTCGTTTGTTTATGTGTTACATATTTGTTTTTCGTTCATTTTTTTTTACATAAATAAGGCTGTTAGTTTTCTCGCTTGAATTGTTTTACTTTGTCTTATCGGGGCCTTTTACAGCTGACTATATGCGGTATGGGCTTTGCTCATTGTTGAAGGCCGTACGGTGACCTATAATTGTTAATGTTTGTGTCATTTTGGTCTTTTGTGGATAGTTGTCTCATTGGCAATCATACCACATCTTCTTTTTTGTATACTTTATATTTCCTTTTTTACACACAAACAAACGGTTGTGAAGATATACAAAGTCCAGTGAGCAACACCAATACCACAAAGGACGCGATAAAACATTCAGATTTTAATTTGAATGTTCAAAACATATAAGATTGATATATACCAACAATCAAAAACTAATTACAGGCTTTTGACTTAGAACATTCAAAAACAGAATGAAGCACTGCTTTGTTCAGACCATCTATATCTCCTTGCATTGACAACATAAGTAAACTAATATGTTATTCAATTTATTTATAAACCAGGGTCAGAGGAGCTTACGGTGGGTAAAGTGACTTTCCAAGCATACGATCTAGGAGGACATGCATCAGGTAATTATAACACAGTAAAACCAAAAGCATTATCAAATTAAACCATTGCAAAACAGACCTTTATCCACAGGCATCAGGAACACGAATTGGTGTTATGTATTTAAGGGTTGAAGGTTTAAGGAAGAAGAAAAAACGATAGAGCGAAACCAGCAGAGTTGCTAAAATGAATGTTCAAATTTTAGATACATAAATGAATCAGATGTCAAATAAAACAGCATGTTTAATAAAAAGCGTTTTCTGTTCCTATCGCTATACTGGGCGATTATACTTATTTGTGAATGTTCAACATTGAGTTGTTGCTAATACTATTCTTATATAGTTGTGGTATTTATTCAAACAGCACGACGAGTTTGGAGGACATATTTCCCAGCAGTTGATGGTATAGTGTTTATCGTTGACGGTTGTGACATTGAAAGACTTCCTGAGGCTAGAGCAGAAATAACTGTAAGTCATTTAATGCTGAAACACACACACAACAAAAAAAAAACACCAAACAAATCAGTGAAATTAATAACATTAGCACATACAATCCTGTGTTAACATAGATCTAAAATGATTACAATAATAAGCAATCTAACATTTTAAACCTGATCTGACCTTTTTCTGAAATCTATCAAAAATAATATGTATCTTTTCCCATAGCACAAAGGGTCCTACGAAACTGTTGTTACAGAAGAGGCAAGTAGACATAACGCAGGGAGTCGGGAACCTGTTGTTCAGTGGTTGTCGTTTGCTGATGTAAATGATAAGTGTTTCACGTTTCTCGTTTTTCATATAGATAAGATTGATGGTTTTTCTGTTTAAATTGTTTTACACTGGTCTTTTTTGGACCCCTTATAGCTTGCTGTTCGATGTGAGCAGAGGCTCCGTGTTGGAGGTCGTACTTTTAAATATAATCGTTTACTTTATACACGTTATGACTTGAATGGAGACCTGTCTCTTGGCTCTTATACTAAATCTTCTTATTATTTTATAAAACTCTGTTTGCCGATGCGCCAAAAACTCGTACATTAAAAGAAGAGAGAAAAAACCGGAGGAAATTGCATGATTTCCAGTCGATGCAAGACCGAACCAACAGATAGATTTAGTTAGTAGTTATGGATATTCATTATAAATAATGAGTGTATGAACATCGGAAATACATTTAAATGTCTAATGATATTTTATCAGCGTTTGAATCCGCATAAACAGGAATGATTAAACGAGAACATTTACAAATAATGTAGAAAAATAGTTTTAAATTATTATAATCAGATTAACTTTTTATTCAGGGTATTCTAACAGATGAAATGGTATCCGATGTACCGATTCTTATACTTGGTAACAAAATAGACAAACGTGGTTGCTATGGTAAAGAACAACTTATCCAAGAGCTTGGAATAAATATGTACTTATCGGAACACGTAAGTTTGAGTTTGATGTTACAGTAAGGATGATAAAACAGACAGAAAACAATAGGTGTCTTTACGTTTTGTGTGCACTCTCATTGACCTACCTTTGATTTCTTATTAATGTTCGTGGGGTGCCAATTTTCGTGGATTTGGTGGATGGGCAGGAAAAGCAATGCATTAAAAAGACTCATCATAGAAATTAGGATTAAAACTTTATATTTGCGCCAGACATGCGTTTCGTCTACAAATGACTCATCAGTGACGCTCGATTAAAAACAAGTTTAAAAGGTCAAATAAAGTACAAAGTTGAAGAGCAATGAGGACCAAAAATTAAGTTAAGCCAAATATAGTTTACTTAAATACTCAACTACAGCATACATTTTCTTAAACTTTTCTTTGTCTCATTTAAGTTCTGTCTAGTAAAACAAATAAATTCACAAATTCTCCATTCATAGGTAAATACAGAAGATAAATCCAGCACCACCAGACCATGTACCTTAATAATGAGTAGTGTTGTACAACACATTGGATATGGTGACGGCTTTAGATGGATGGCCAAACATATACAAGAAAATGATCGAACTAACTGAACAGACCATGTACCTTAGTAATGAGTAGTGTTGTTCAACATATTGAATAAGGTGATGGCTTAATGGCCAAAGATATACAACCATCTTACTAAATTACAGAACACAGATATTACATACTGTTTCAGAAAACTATTTGTTCAGAATCCATGATCATAAAAATGTATATTTTATCACTATTTATCATCCTCATTTTGTATATATATTTATTGTTGATTCATGAAATCGTATTATTTATTTTTTAAATTTTTACATAATTGTATTCATTTTTATCTGTTTTGTTGGTTATGAAAAAATAAATATGGTAAATATATTTTGTCTTAATATTATTTCAATCTAGTTGTTACGTGTAACGTTTAGAGAAGTTACACACAAATGTTAAGAACGGAATATGAATCAATTTAATGTTGGTATTCTAAATATTCCCAAGATGTCTCCATTAATGACCTGATGCCATTTATGCAGATGAAACAACTCTCCACAAGAGACCAAATGACACAGAAATTAACAACTATGTGTCACCGTATGGCCTTATGTCGCAATTTTACCTGACCATATCGGGAAATAGGTATTTAGTCGGATCTTAACACGTACTTGTGATTTGTTTAAAACCGGTTTTCGATAAAAATATACGAAGATATGTCAAAATGTTTAGGACTTAATTAAATCCGTATTACGGTAAGATTGTGCAAGCATACGATTTTTATTGCGTCTTACACTTTAAGAAGCGAATAATCTGTAACTACTTTATTCAAATATTCTGTAAAAACGTTAATTTTGAGCTATGAAAGTCAAGTGGCTCGATAATTTTTCTGAAGAAGTTTTAAAAAAGTGCAAAGAAATATTTTTACAGTGGGTTAGCTTTCATTAGTCTTCACTATCTATAGATTAACAACTTTTGGTTATATTTATAATTCAGAATCATCAATGAAGGTGGAGCACGATTGCACAGTTAATTAATTATTTGGATGTGCCATTTGTATGAAAGAGTGACATTCCGTGGTATTATGTGCCAATGCGAAAAAGTTATATGAGTGTTGTCTCTCCTTAACAGGTTCATTTTTTTATAATTATGTTTAGGTTTCTGATATAATTTTGAATAATTACAAAATGAATCAATGCACTATATTTCAGATTTGTTATTGATGTATCAAAACAATTGATGTACGAATATAATTTCATAAATTTGAAACGTTTAAAATTTTTACATACCAATATAAAGAATATCATTTTTGAAATAGACTATGAATGAACAATGCATTAATTATCTTCCCTTCATGATAGATTGATTGGGAAATGAGCCAGAGTTATCTATTTGTGATCACAGCGAGGGTCTGGCAAGCAAATTTTAATTGTAGCTAATTCATTGTTTAAAATTTTTTTCCACTAAAAATGAATGTTACTATATACAAATATAAGGACTTTGTTGAATATGAATTTTTATTGCAATAGACTAATATGCTACCTTATGTCGTTACTTCAATCCCGTTCCCTTGTCACGAATGTGACCTACTGAGTTAAAGTACTCGACACGCAATCGGACATTCATAGTTATAATTCTAGTATTTTTATGCCCCACCTACGATAGTAGAGGGGCATTATGTTTTCTGGTCTGTGCGTCCGTTCGTCCGTTCGTTCGTCCGTTCGTCCGTCTGTCCCGCCTCAGATTAAAGTTTTTGGTCAAGGTAGTTTTTGATGAAGTTGAAGTCCAACCGACTTCAAACTTAGTAAACATGTTGGCTATGATATGATCTTTCTAATTTTAATGCCAAACTAGAGATTTGACCCCAATTTCACGGTCCACTGAACATAGAAAATGATAATGCGAGTTGGGCATTCGTGTACTGAGGACACATTCTTGTTTCATAATTTGTTTTTCACTGTTGGCATCTGTTGTCTTACTCCTGTTAATAAGCATTGAGATATAATATTAGTAAAAGGAATCATGTTATAGTGCGTAGATGTGAGTTTTAGAATGCACGATGGAAGAATAAAAGAGATATTCAATACGACAAGCATATAAATGTTAACAAATGTAAATATAATTAAAAAAGAATTGACAAGTTAGGATATCTATTTACTGTTTTTAACTCACCTGATCAGAAAGTTCATGTGACCGTTTCTCATGACTTGTCGTTCGTCGTCTGTAGTCGTCCGTCAAATTTAACAAAGATGGTCTCCTCCGAAACTACTGAGCCGAATTTAACAAAATTAAGTCACAATTGTCAGTGGTGTATAGAGTTGAAATACTGTGTCCGATGACCCCGCTTGCCAACAAACATGGCCATTATGGCAAAAATAGAGAATATGGGTGAAATATATCGTCTGTCCATTTTCTTGAAAACCGCTACAGATAGAGGAAATCTGACAAATGTTGAAATGTTTTAAATGATGAGACCCAATGACTGTTGATATATCATCTGTCAAACGAATTGTTACAAGAGTTACTGCCATTAAACGACAAATTTTACCATTTTAAAAATGTTTGCCTATTATATCTATAATTATAATAGATAGGCAGTTTTAAAATGCATAAAGAATCAATAAAAGCAAGATGATTTAAAAAGATCTGACGTTACGCGCGATGTTCGTACCTCATTGGAAAATCGGTGTAGTTGACATAATGCAAGTCCAAAATATTTTATTTTGTGATATCATATTCATTGCTATTGTACGCATTTTGATCAAAAATGTGTTTTTTTAAATAAAAAAGAAAAATATTTGTTCAAACTACGTTTTATGCTGCATGCGACAAGCTTCAGTTTCGAAAAACGGCTATTTTTAGGTTGTCCCGTGTAACATATTTCATTTATTGTAACCACTAAACTGTGATTTTCTTCTAAACTATTCAATATTTTGAAAAACGTTTTTTTCATTATTTAACAAAGAGGTTCCTTCATATTTTATGCATTTTTTATGACGTTTTGATGACGTCATAGAAAAAATAAGTGTTCCATACTACAAGGGCAAATCTGTTCCACGGGAGAAAAAAATTGGTATTCCAGATTTGAGAATCAAATACATTTATCTAAAAGGAAAAAGGTTAGTATTTGTATTTACTACATCAATGTTATTTTGCTTAATTTTATGAATTTAAAAACAAATATCCTGAAAAATGTTATATGGTAATTTTTGAGCGATTTTTCAAAGGCTTACAAGGTTGTCGCACCGCCATTTTTTGACGTAAAAACGAACTCAACTCAAATTTACACCAATTGTTTGCTTATCACAGCTCTTATAATGGTAGAATTTTATTATTTTTCAAAATGTTGTTTTTCTTAATTTTTCAAAAATCTAAAGTACACTCA
The DNA here is from genome assembly GCF_036588685.1 of Mytilus trossulus. NCBI lineage: Eukaryota > Metazoa > Mollusca > Bivalvia > Mytilida > Mytilidae > Mytilus > Mytilus trossulus. The sequence goes on from NC_086382.1 coordinate 56,678,920, forward strand.
ATTTTCGATAAGTAGTTCAAACGCGTTGTCGATTTTGCGGAGTCTTACAAGAATGTCGCACATACTTAAAACTAACGTTTCAGTCGAAGTTTTGGTTTGAACGTTACGAAATATTCGCGACGTTATGTTACGCTTACATGTACGAACATCGCGCGTAACGTCTCTGTAATTCAAATGTTCTTAATCGTCAGTCGACACCTTTCTAAAGTAATTATCCTTTAATGGCGATTTTCCCCATTTTTTATGTTTTTTTTATCTATAAGTTTGAAAGTTATTATTGTAAGATCACAACATTAAAAAGCAAACCTAATAAGCAAGACAGCAACAAATAAGTCACAGGCCCGAATTCGTTAGTTATTTTATTATTGAAGTTATTGCTGTTGATGTATAACTTATCCCCCCTTTTTTAATGTATTTTTGACTTTTATTTTGGAAAATGTAACAGAAAAATAAAACTTGTTAATCGCAAAAATGATCAGCAAGACTTACTATTAAGCCATGGTTGAAATATTCAGTCGACTCTGAAGGAAGTATTGCTCCTTAATGATAAGTTTTACCACTTGTTGCGTGTTTTCCCTATTCCCTTGAAAACTATTGTACATAAGTAAAAGCTTTAAAAAGAAAATGACCAGTAGTATAATATCTTTAAATGCGTCAGATGACTGACATTGTCAGTTACCTTTTATCAGAGTTATGCCGGTATCCCTATGAAGATGGTTTATTTCTAAAAAGTTACCATTCTTTCAGATGTAGTTGAGCGACACTGGCTCTAAAAGCCTCTGCTTATTCGTTGTGACAACAAAATTGGACAATCTTTATAGATATGGCCTAAATGTAGGTTTGATATTCATGAGTAGGTATAAGTTAAATAATCTTTGTGAAAAAAAACCCGAATGGATAAATTAAATATTGATACATCAAAAACAAATATAAATTTTCCTGACAATTATGTGAATTTATGTTGCCCAGAGACATACTTTACATTGCTACACAGAATGTATCAAAGGTTAGAATCGAACCAGTTATTACATAAAGGTTAGAAATATGCTAGAATGAAAATAAAATGTATATGATTGAAACTATCGATGTTTAATTTAGAACATATTTCTTTCTTTGCTTAAATCTAATAAACTTTTTGTCAGTATTATTTTAATTTCTGTTATTTGTAAACAAGTTACAACCCCATACAGCTGCCTCTGTGATCCCGTGATAGCTTGCTTGACTCGGGACATCATATCACATCTTCTTTTTGAATATATACATGAGATCACAAACAATATCCTGCAGCCTTTGATTGAACAACACCACCAAAAACCGATGCAAGACTGATGTGCTGCATACTGGAAAGCAGCTCGTCTTCATGTAGTTGTATTATCACAATGTATTTAAGAACAATACATTTATTCTTTATTTTAACAGTATCTGATTCATAAACTGTCTAGTCTAATACGACATCTTTCCCATTAGCTAAATCAGAAATCGAACTTCAAACCGATATCAAAACCAATGTCAGTACATGAAGAAATAAAAGTAAAATAACTTCTCGACGTATTGTGCATATGTTAAAATTCCCTCCCTATCACATTTTTATACTTTGATTTGAGACTGATGCTATCAAATTACATTACAGTTTCAATATTTGTAAAGCAACCATTTTAAGACAAATATCCTAAGACATGAGGTCTAACACTACCCATTGCTTAGCAAAGGACAATAATGATTCTATATTTTATTAATATTCTAATGTTTGCAATCACAATGACCATCAATGCAATGTGGCATACCATGACCATGTGGACAATGATGACCATGACAGTCAGCTTGGTCGGTGCAACCTATAATACAAAATAATAGAGAAAAAAATATATGCAGTATTTATTATATTTGTTTTACTGTGATAAGCTTCATTGATATATATTCACTCCATACCAACTAGATCACAACCGATCTAGTTCTAAAGCTATTAATTTGATGTTTTGCAAAAGATAGAATGATTTTACAAATAACACATCTTTTTAGTTTTAAGAATCGACTTTTCGTAGCCATTGGATGGAAGACAAAACTTCTAGTAAAATTTCAATACTGGACTGAAAGTAAATTTTTCCCTTTTTTTTTACTTGTATAAAGAAAACAAGATCGATGACACCATTTGTTCTATTCATTTTCTTAAGGACTATTATAAAACATATCTTCTCATATTTTATTTCAAACTTTTATTTAATAGATTTTTTTTTCTCACAAAAATTAGTTTTTGCATGAAAAATCTATGTAAATTCAAGCAATTGTGTACACATTTTGTTTTCAAAACTTACGCGAAAGACATAAACTTTAATATGTCATTTAAATCAATATATTAGAATTTTCCATCTTGAAATAAAGCAGTTCAAATAAACTCATCATAGATACCAAGAATGCAATTTAATGTTTATACCAGACGCTCGTTTCGTCTACAAAAGACTCATCAGTGACGCTCGAATCAAAAATGTTATAAAAGGCCAAATAAAGTACGAAGTTGTAGAGCATTGAAGACCAAAAAATCCAAAAAAAAGGATAATTCAATTTACCTCCGTGTCCGCCTCCACCGCCTCCACATGTACAAACTCCATGTTGACACTCTACCATGCTTCCAGAGCTGCAAGTTTCCATTGTGCAGTCACTGGCCATTTGGCAGTTCTCTGCATATACTGCAGCTAAAAAAGAAAAAGAAAATGTCACATTTTATGTTCTTATAACACATTCTAAAACCAGACTCTCATTTCAACGATTCATTGTGGTACATCAATATGTCGTAAAATTATACTCAATTTCAATATTTCGAAAGTCACTGAAGATCAAACAGGACAGTTTTGTAGGCACACCTTGCTAATTTGTATACTGTTAATCATGAAACGGGGTTCACGCAAGTCTTATCGGTTATGTTCTAAATATTTGTTTAATTTATCTATTGGTCAAAGTCTCATTATTTTACGACATTTTTATGTGTTTTACTGCATTTCATAGTACTATACTGTATTTCAAAGTATTATACTGCATTTCAAGGTATTTTATTGCGTTTTAAAGTAGCTTAATTTTTTATATTTTTTTCTAATTCTCTAATCTAGTGACTCCTTTGAATTGATGAATTCCCCAGTAGTATATCGCTGTTCAAAAGTCATAAATCGATTGAGAGAAAAAAAAACTCTGGTTACAAACTAAAACCGAGTGAAACATTATGAGAGTGAAACAACTGCAGAACAGAAACACTGAAGTCCAACAAAAACCAAACGTCAATGCAACACAGATAGACGAACTATTTGATACCAACTGCCATATTCCGTACGTGATACAGAAAAATTTAAAGAAACAAAATGGTGGGTTTAACCTGCTTTTGTAGCTAGATTTACTTCTCACATGTATGACAGTTTCATGAAATTCCATTATATTTAAACCGATATGTGACATAATATGTAAACAGGTCAAATAAAGGGGTTGAATCTAAGATAATTCTAAAGTGATTATATATATAGAAGAGGGACGAACGATACCAAAGGGACAGTCAAACTCATAAATCTAAAACAAACTGACATCGCCATGGCTAAAAATGAACAAAGACAAAAAGACAAACATCAGTACACATGACACAACATAGAAAACTAACAAACAAACAACAACTGATGGAAATGTGTTGAATTTAGAACTTAAAAAAGTTTATTTGAAATAATAATCATCATTTTATTTGATATTAGAAAGGAATGTACCGACGACAAATATGTACTACATATCAATTTATTTATAAGATGTTCTTATTGTATATTTGTAGAATAAAATATCTTATTTCAACACATTTGACGAATACACATTTATTAAAAAACCTGATAATTTGTCAAAAGTATCAAATCCTGTTGCTTGATTACAAATGCAGTTTTTAAGTACAAATAATATGAAAGAAAAACAAGTTATTAAAACATGTTCCATTATTACCCACTGTTTTTCGTAGATCAGATTTAGGAATAATGAAAAGAAATTCCATAACGATTGATGAACTACGTTATACGACACATACGTAACAGAATAATGCTTGTAATTATGTCTTGTACGAACAAATATCATGAATTATTGCATATCCCTGCAAAACAAAGCAAGTGAGATGGGCATATTGATGAAGACATTGACAAAGTTATAATTCTTTTAAAATTTAAATTAAATTCCAGAGAAAATTGTGTATGTTAATGTGTTTTAAATCTTAACACAGAATTCAACTCACCAATTAGAACAACGAAACACAGAATTGTAACTTTCATGTTGATGGTTTGATAACAGAATAAGTTGTGATCAGTTTATATAAGGAATATTTTGATAAGAAGTTGAATAAAAGTTCCTGTAAATGACTTGATATCATTCTCACCAAAGACAAACACGAATTACGGTCAGCTGTTCGTTAATTAGGCCTATTCCATCGTGTTCAGGTTATCAAGGTGTAAGGTGTTGATTTTGTGGTCAGTAAGGAGGACAATGAACGATGACCAACAATTAAAAGCCAATAGTACCGCGAGTGGCATTATACACTAAATAAATTTCGCACCAAACCATGTACCTCCGTAATCAGCAATGTTGTACAATGCATTGGATAAGGTGATGGCTTTAGGTGGATGGCAACACAAAATGAAGTACAATGATCGAAATTACTGACAGAACACAGATATTGTTCAGAATGCATAGTTATAATTTTTTTTTAAATTTATAATGATTTATCATCCTGGTTTGTATATCTTTTTACAAAAATGTATTTATTTTATCTGTTTTTTTGTCGGTAATGAAAAATTCAAAATCCAGCTGCAAATTTTTGCACATGTCTAAGTCAGTAATCTGATTTTTAGTAGTTGTCGTATGTTTATGTAGTTAAAATGTTTTTCTAGTTTCTCGTTTTTATATAGATCAGACCGTTGGTTTTCCGTTTGAATGGTTTAACAAAGGCTCCATGTTGAAGACCGTACCTTGACTTATAATTGTTTACTTTTATAAATTGTTACTTGGATGGAGAGTTGTCTCATTGGCACTCATACCACATCTTCCCATATCTATATCTATATATATATATATTTAAATTATTATTTCAATCTAGTAAAAAATAAAATCCCCAAAACACTGAACTTCGAGGAAAATTCAAAACGGAAAATCCCTAACTAAATGGCAAAATCAAATGAAAAAAACACATTAACGAATGGACAGCAACTGTCATATTCCTGACTTGGTACAGGTAATATCGTGTAACGTTTGGACACAAATCTTACCAATGGAATATATGAAACAACCTATTGTTGGCATAAGCATTCTATCTAGTTATTCTCATGATGTCTCTTTTAATGACCTGATGCCATTGATGCAAAAGCCGTTTGGTATTCATCCCATTTGCACGAGGCTTTATTCATTAACCTTTTCAAAACTTCATTCTCTGTTCAACTGATGTTTTGAATCCACTGTTAAAAAGACTCAAACACATACAAACTTACAGCTATCATTTCGGATATTTCTAGTCACAGACTTTTCGTACCAGTTTGCATTTGAAAAGATGAAAAAGAGAAAAGATCATTCTTATACTTTCCTTTGCCAACACATGTGTCGATCTAGTCAACTTAAGCAAAATACTTTATAATAAATAAGTTCAATCGAAAACACCTCCCTATTTTAAAGATCAGTCTGTACACTAGTAAACCAAACATATTGAAACTAAAATGTTCAATTACAAAGACGTGTTGCAGGATATCAATATTGACGACTTCAAGTCTAAACCTTCTTATTGCACCTATGATAGTTCCCGATTCATATATAATCCGGCTAGCATGTTATGTCCAGTGACATCAACATTATCAACACAACTTCAATATACTGATGGATTAAGCCGAGGATTGTGCCATCTAATGGGACAACACGAGAAATTAGACGTACTTACTACTGTATAGCGGGTCATCGCGTTGTAAAATATCGCGATTTACATTGAATAAGGTATACAAAATATTTTGGCGGTTGTTATTTTCTTAACTTTTACTAAAACCTTTGTACGTGCCCTTTAACCTATGTAATAATGCGTAGGTGTCAGTTTTAAAAATGTACAGACCAAGATTGAAGAATAAAACAGATATTCAATACAACAAGCATAATATAAACAAATAGGAATAATAAAAAAAAATTGACAAGCAAAAGTTTCCTGACCAACAAAATGATGTCCTATGAACTGTATTATTCTCACCTGACTGGAAGGGCCATCTGAGCGTTTGTCATTACTTGGCGTTCTCCTATCTATTTTTACAAGATCATCTCCCCTAAAACTGCTGCGCCGAATTCGACCACACTAAGCCAAAATTATCATTGGGGTTTATACTTAAAAACCTGTGTCCGAGCCACCGCTTGCCAACAAACATTCGCAGACATTGCCAAAAAAAATCATATTTTGTCCATTATCTTGAAAACGACTACAGATAAAAGAAACCTGACAAGTGCTTAAAAAATTCAAACGAAGAGACCTACCCAATGACTATTAATATATCATCAGTCAAACGACTTTTTACAAGTGTTTTCCATTGTTATTACCATTAAACGACAAAATTTTCCATTTTGTAAAATCTTTGCCTATTATCTCTGAAATTATAAAAAATAGGCAGAAACTTTAAAATGACAAAATTATCAACAAATACCTATTAGCCAAATGATCTTAATCGTCAGTCGAACCCTTCTTTAATAAATATCCTTTAATGACGATTTTCGCCATATTTTTTAAGCATTTTTGTCTATCAATTTGAAAATTATTATACAAAGATCAAAACCTTTTAAAAAGAAATCTTTATAAAAAAGACATCTACAAATAAGTTACATTCCCGAATTGGCTAGTTTTTCATACTGAAATTATTACCCTTTAAATTGTAAAAATGACCAGCAAGACTTACTATTTAGACATTGTAAGAAAAATGGTGAGTTGAAACTAATTTTGTGGCTAGCCAAACCTCCCACTTTGATGGCAATGATAAATATATCATAAAATGACAACATTGCATTACAGGACTACAATACAAATACACATATTATTTTGCGTGAACGTTTTTCTTCCAAGTTGCCCACATAAACACTTTACATTGCTACACAGAATGTATCTAAGGTTCGAATCCAGTCATTTATAAAATAAAGGTAAGACATATTCTGGAATGAAAAAAAATATATATATAATTGAAAATATCGATGTCAAATTAAGAAGATGAAATCTGTTTGTTGGTGTACATATATATTTTCCTTTGCTTTAAATCTGAAATACTTTTTGTAAGTATTTTCAAATTATCTTATTTATAAACAAGTTACCACTCCATACAGCTGCCTCTTTGATCTCGTGGTAGCTTTTTCGACTCGAGTGAGATGTTGCTGGAGCTGGGTTTAATTCAACAGAAAGATAAAAAGACCTATCATAAAATAAATGATAACCGAAAAGACATTATCTTCGCTAGCCAAGGGTTACAATCCACTCCCCTCATCTCCACCCATGGCGGATGAAGAGAAAATTGCGTATGAGGTAATGATGTTCATTGGTTGCAGTCGTTCAATCAAAATGCGCCTATAACTTGACTCCGTGTAAATGTAGAAAATGTAGGTAAATAATTGCCAAGTGCTGATTGTGCAACAAGTCTTAACGACCAAAAACATACGACGATATTTAGTGACAATTTGAAAGTTCTTAATCAACTAATAGAAGTTCCTATGCATTTTTCTTGCACTCACGTATTAAATTATAAGCCTGGTACCTTTGATAACTATTTACACCACTGGATCGATGACACTGCTGATGGACGTTTCGTTCCCGAGGGTTTCGCCAGTTCAGTAGTCATCACTTCGGTGTTGACATGCATATTAATTATATAGTCATTTGCTTTTTTATAAATTTACTGTTTGCAAAAGAATAAATTATTCGAAATACTAAGGATTTTCTTATCCCAGACAAAGATAACCTTAGCCGTATTTGACACTATTTTGATCTGAGCGTCTCTGATGAGTCTTATGTAGACGAAACGCACACCTGGCGTATTCAATTATAAGCCTGGTACCTTTGATAACTACTTGAATATCAATGAATATTTTCGTTTCCATCTCCACCGAGTTTGTAAACTCTATACGCTTCTAATGTTTTCACCTCCACACTAAAGAGAGTTCAAGTGCTATCATTGGTCAAGAATAATGTATTTGGAATGGGCGTGACTTAAATCGACCGAAAGATGGCGCAACATTGTTATCACAAATGTTGGCTTAATCTGCCACGACCGGTGGAGAGGAGGGGAATGAATCGTAACATTTGGCTAGCGAAAAGAAAACATACAAGACACCACAAAAAATATCCAGAAGCCTCTGATTGGATTACACCACAAGAAAACCTCGATGTGGAGCTCAGGTGCTACATACTGGAAAGCAGTTTGTGTTCAATCACAATATCTTGAAATACAATACAGTCTTTATTACTAAATGAATAGAGTTGAAATCGGGTTGACATGCATATTAATTATATGGTCATTTGCTTCTTTATAAATTTACTGTTTGCAAAAGAATAAATTATTCGAAATACTAAGGATTTTCTTATCCCAGACAAAGATAACCTTAGCCGTATTTGACACTATTTTGATCTGAGCGTCTCTGATGAGTCTTATGTAGACGAAACGCACACCTGGCGTATTCAATTATAAGCCTGGTACCTTTGATAACTACTGGAATATCAATGAATATTTTCGTTTCCATCTCCACCGAGTTTGTAAACTCTATACGCTTCTAATGTTTTCACCTCCACACTAAAGAGAGTTCAAGTGCTATCATTGGTCAAGAATAATGTATTTGGAATGGGCGTGACTTAAATCGACCGAAAGATGGCGCAACATTGTTATCACAAATGTTGGCTTAATCTGCCACGACCGGTGGAGAGGAGGGGAATGAATCGTAACATTTGGCTAGCGAAAAGAAAACATACAAGACACCACAAAAAATATCCAGAAGCCTCTGATTGGATTACACCACAAGAAAACCTCGATGTGGAGCTCAGGTGCTACATACTGGAAAGCAGTTTGTGTTCAATCACAATATCTTGAAAAACAATACAGTCTTTATTACTAAATGAATAGAGTTGAAATCGGGTTGACATGCATATTAATTATATGGTCATTTGCTTTTTTATAAATTTACTGTTTGCAAAAGAATAAATTATTCGAAATACTAAGGATTTTCTTATCCCAGACAAAGATAACCTTAGCCGTATTTGACACTATTTTGATCTGAGCGTCTCTGATGAGTCTTATGTAGACGAAACGCACACCTGGCGTATTCAATATAAGCCTGGTACCTTTGATAACTACTGGAATATCAATGAATATTTTCGTTTCCATCTCCACCGAGTTTGTAAACTCTATACGCTTCTAATGTTTTCACCTCCACACTAAAGAGAGTTCAAGTGCTATCATTGGTCAAGAATAATGTATTTGGAATGGGCGTGACTTAAATCGACCGAAAGATGGCGCAACATTGTTATCACAAATGTTGGCTTAATCTGCCACGACCGGTGGAGAGGAGGGGAATGAATCGTAACATTTGGCTAGCGAAAAGAAAACATACAAGACACCACAAAAAATATCCAGAAGCCTCTGATTGGATTACACCACAAGAAAACCTCGATGAGGAGCTCAGGTGCTACATACTGGAAAGCAGTTTGTGTTCAATCACAATATCTTGAAAAACAATACAGTCTTTATTACTAAATGAATAGAGTTGAAATCGGGTATCGCGTTTTCTTCTTTCACATAAAATCCACGAATATTGTTTCATACCACTAATGACCAGCGTAGTTTATGTTGTGTTCATTTCAAGATCTTTTATTTTTTAAGTGGAAAGTGCTACTTTACACTGAAACACTTTGTGATACACATTCCCTTGACGCTCTCAGCAATTTAAAAACAAATCTTCACACGTCAAGCAAGAGTTTTTCCTTCCAGGGAACCGCATCAACTCAACATGTAAAAGGTGGGAGGGATTACTTCAGTTTTCGGCTACAAATGGGAACCGAAGTGCGGATGGAATGTACCCAACCCAATTCATATATCAATGCATAAAAAAAGCCCACTCATATATGAAGTTGGTTCTGAGCACGAAAACACTCGAAATCAGATGCAGATTGTCCTTACACTGAAACACTTTGTGATAACATTCTCTTGACGTTTTTGACAACATAATTTTACACTTCAAGAGAATCGCATACATTCAACATGTAAAAGGTGGGGTATTACTTCAGTTTTCGATTAAAAATGATTACCGAAGTGCGCTGGAAAGTGACCCAACACATTTATATATTAATGCATAAAATTTTCAGCCCACTCATATATAGGGGTCGTTCTGAGCACTAAACACTAACAATCATGTGCGGATCCAGGATTTGAAGGGGCCTAAAAAATATTGTTTCACCGAGAGGAGCGAGATGCGAAATGCTTTTGGGTAAAAATGCCAAAATCAAACCAGGGTTCTAACAGAATGGTGTAAACAAAATATTTCATAAATAAAACACATTTGATCTACAATGGTTAATAAGCAACAGACGATTTAAGATATCAGTTTGAAAAGGTGTAAACGAGATAATTTGCCGATCTTAGGGAGGTGGATTATTTCATTTCCATCTGTATTTAATCCAAACTGAAAATTATAGTTTCTTTTTACTATTTTATAAAACTTACAGATTTGACAGCAATAAACCAAATTCCAAATAACTTTGGAATTTGCAAGAACACTATATAATATAGATAAAGGCAAGTTTTATGACAATCAAAGTTGGATGACACCACGTTCACATCCTGTATTAGGCACGGACCTTTTGACTTTCAGCGGGATGGGGCTGGGATTATCATGTGCACCTGGATTTTTTTATCACTCAATGTTTTCCCTATGTGTTCAGTACACAAAATTTATTTCCAAGATTATTTTTGGGATTGGCAAACCTGTTAGAAGTGCTAGACAAACTATTTTTTTTACCAAATCAGGGTCAGCATATTTTTTGTAAAAAATACAAGTCAGTTTTCACTATATATATATGTCACCAATTAAAGGTATTTATAAACACATATTATTTTGATCAGTGCAATGTATCCAGGGTATAACAATGCATATACTATGCTTAGATCACACACGCCAATAGTTTCTGTCGGGAAGACTATTCATTTGCTTGTCTTATTGAGTGTTGGTGTTTTGTCTGTGACACGATTCAAAAAGATTTTAAAAGATCTTTATATCGCCTAACTAAAACTATGAATCTTAAAATTATGAACTAATGTTTATTTCGCGGTTATTTTCTAGTTATTCATTATTTTAACAGTATCTGATGCATAACCTGTCTAGTCTAATTAGAAATCTTCCCTAGAAGCCAAATCAGAAATCGAAATTAAAACCGATATCAAAATCAATGTTGTATATGAAGTAATGAAAGTAAACTAGCTTCCCGCAGCTTGGTGCATATATTAAAATTCCCTCCCTATCACATGTGTATACTTTGCTTTGAGACTGATGCTATCAAATTACATTATAGTTTCAATGTTTGCGTAAAATTTGGATTCAAACCTTAAGTACTTTGCCATTTGACTATTAACAGATTGCACCAAGGGCTTAAATGAAACCTGTGAGTTTTGACTGCACGTTAAAATGACAATTGTGTATTTTAGGGTTGATCTTTCTGGTTAAATAAAGCAATGAAGCTATCATCGTTTAAAAAAATCAGATACAATTTAGTAGAAAAAATTTTAGAATTGTGAAAATCTCGAATTTTGAAAATATTGTGTTTGGTTTCTATAAACCGCAAAAATCGGTCACTTATGGTTTTCTTTCTTTCAGTTTTGTGTTGAGATTTATAAAATGAAGGTTCATTAAGTTATTCTTTTATTAATTTCTACGAAAAACGAATACAAACAGTGAACATTGTCAACATGTCAGTAATTTTCGGCAACTATTTCTTAGAATTTCTGCACATACCAGTAAAAACGTGCATGTTGTGGTTCCAGAGGCCAAATAGTATACATAAAATGCATTTCTTACTACTTGTGTTACTTGTTTTTGAATAAAAAATCATAATTACCCCCCCCCCCCTCTTTTCGCCTGGTTAACACAACATCCCACATTTCTTTTAAAGATGTAAAAAAAAATGCAGTTTTTACGTCTTTCTGAATATCTTATTATAATCTAATATTTGTACGTGAAAGGTCAACTTAAAAATAAATAAATAACATTGAAAATAAGTATGCATTTAATCAATTTTCACCGTCTGGTTCCGTAGTTGAGGGGATGCATATCAGGTTAGTAATCAAGCGATCCGGGTTCGTATTCTGCAATGGTGAATTTGTGGTTTAAAAAAACAATACCAATTTTAAATAACTTGACTTCTAATTCTAACTTCAAATTTAAAATGGTTTTTTTCCTTGTGACAATGTTAATTTTCTGTCTTTTGTCTATGGCCGTTTATAAAATTAGAGACATACATGTTAAGATAATTTATTACAAATCGGTAACTTAGGGATGCTGAAGCTGCAAGACTTGTTTTTCTGTCTTTTAAATGATTGTAGCGATTAAAGTGTGGATGCACTTCGGTTGCACAGTTTAGCCACGGTTTTTACATAGAAAGCTCGAAAATAGCAATTTTTACCTAAATCACCCATATAGCATGTTTGGCTATAAAAAAAATGCTTTTTCTTACATAAATAGACCATGCAAAATTCTTTTTCGTTGAGATGTTATTCCTAACATTGTATTTGAATGCTCTGTTGATACTATTTCCAAAAATAAACTTAAAAAAAGGACATTTTTTTTGTTGTTGTCACGTGACATTGGACTGATATCACGTGATCAAATATGATATACTTTTTTTACAAACCTGTCATTAATATATCTGAAAAACTATTTTCTGTAAAAAATCTTTATTGATAAGTCTACTAACAGTAATAAGAAAGTTATGATTGATTGAAATTTGATCGTTACTGTGCGGCAAAAAGTGCAGTTTTTGTCGAATGGTAAAGAGCATAAGACAATTACGATTGTATATTTTTTTAATATTCTAATGTTTGCAATCACAATGACCATCAATGCAGTGTGGCATACCATGACCATGTGGACAATGATGACCATGGCAATCAGCTTGGTCCATGCAACCTATAAAAACAAATAATAGTAAAAATTTACTCTATACAACCATCTTGGATTATAAAATAGCAATATACGGTGTAACAGTATAACAATTAGGGACTTCCAATACTATATATGTAAGTATAGACTGTCCCTGTTGTAACCCCTTATCCTATCTGGAAGTAATAGTATTTACATATCCTGACGTTAATTCTAAAAAAAAACTTTTGTTTTGCATTCTTTCTTCGAAAATTTCAAAAAAAGTCACTATTCAGTAATGCGTGTCTGTTGTCAAAACTTACTCAACAGACGTTAGTTTAATATGTTATTTCAATAATATGCTAGTATTATTTTCATTCTTTAAATAAGGCGATCCAAATAGGAATACAAAGTAATTCAATTTACCTCCTGGTCCGCCTCCACCGCCTCCACATGTACAAACTCCATGTTGGCACTCTACCATGCCTCCAGAGCTGCAAGTTTCCATTGTGCAGTCACTAGCCATTTGGCAGTTCTCTGCATATACTGCAGCTAAATAAGAACAAGAAATCGTCATATTTGAGGTTCTCATAGCACGTTCAATAACACTTCTCATTACATGAATTATATTTTGGTACATCAGTAGGCATTACCTGCTACGAAATTCGATACAATCTTTAAGTAAGTCTACACGTATTTTTACTCTTGTTAATCATGAAACGGAGTTCATGCAACTCTCATCGGTAAGGTTTCAAATATTTTTTATTTATCTATTGGTCATTATTTTTCGCATGACTCATTATTTTGCTGCAAAGTATTTGAGTTCGCCAGGAAAGAGGCCACAACTTTCACTAAACTTAACATGGACACGTCTAGTTTTATTTGGTATAGCACAGTTATCTCTAACTAAATGCTATAGTAGTATACTGCTGTTTAAAGTAGCTTAATTTTTATCATTTGTTTCTAATTCTCTATATTGTGAATCCTTTCAATTATTTTAAGACAATTAAAAGCCATAAAACATATGGTTGATAGAAATTAGTTGCTTTGAGAAACTTAAACTAGAGGCTCTAAAGAGCCTGTGTCGCTCACCTTGGTCTATGTGAATGTTAAACAAAGGACGCAGATGGATTCATGACAAAATTGTGTTTTGTACTTTACTGAACATTCTTGCTGCTTACAAGTATCTCCATCTATAATGAACTTGGCCAAGTAGTTTCGGTGGAAAATGTTAGTAAAAATTTACAAATTTTATGAAAATTGTTAAAAATTGACTATAAAGGACAATAACTCCTTAGGGGGTCAATTGACCATTTTGGTCATGTTGACTTATTTTAAGGTCTTACTTTGCTGTACATTATTGCTGTTTACAGTTTATCTCTATCAATAATAATATTTAAAATAATAACAAAAAACGGCAAAATTTCCTTAAATCTACTAATTCAGGGGCATCAACCTAACAATTGGTTGTCTGATCAATCTGAAACTTTCAGGGTAGATAGATTTTGACCTGATAAACAATTTAATCCCAGTCAGATTTGCTCTAAACGCTTTGGTTTTTGAGTTATAAGCCAAAAACTGCATTTTACTCCTATGTTCTATTTTTAGCCGTGGCGGCCATCTTGGTTGGTTGGCCGGATCACGCCACACATTTTTAAAACTAGATACCCCAATGATGATTGTGGCCAAGTTTGGATTAATTTGGCCCAGTAGTTTCAGAGGAGAAGATTTTTGTAAAAGATTACTAAATTTACGAAAAACGGTTAAAAATTGACTATAAAGGGCCATTACTCCTAAAGGGGTCAACTGACCATTTCGGTTTCATGACTTATTTGTAAATTCTACTTTGCTGAACATTATTGCTGTTTACAGTTTATCTCTATCTATAATAATATTCAAGATAATAACCAAAAACAGCAAACTTTCCTTAAAATTACCAATTCAGGGGCAGCAACTCAACAACGGGTTGTCTGATTCATCTGAAAATTTTAGGGCAGATAGATCTTGACCTGATAAACATTTTACTACGTGTTAGATTTGCTCTAAATGCTTTGGTTTTTGAGTTTTTAGCCAAAAACTGCATTTTACCCCTATGCTCTATTTTTAGCCGTGGCGGCCATCTTGGTTGGTTGGCCGGGTCACGTCACACAATTTATAAACTAGATACCCCAATGATGATTGTGGCCAAGTTTGGTTTAATTTGGCCCAGTAGTTTCAGAGGAGAAGATTTTTGTAAAAGTTAACGGACGACGACGACGACGGACGACGGACGCCAAGTGATGAGAAAAGCTCACTTGGCCCCTTGGGCCAGGTGAGCTAAAAAGGTTATATGAAATAATAAACAACTTATTATGATATTACAAACAATAGTAAAATCACAAAAAAATACTGAACTCCGAGGAAAATTCAAAAAGGAAAGTCCCTTATCAAATGGCAAAATCAAATCCTCTAACACATCAAACGAAAGGATAACAACTGCCATATTCCTGACTTTGTACAGCCATTTTCTTATTTAGAAAATGGAGAATTAAACCTGGCTTTAAAGGTAGCTAAACCATTTACTTGTATGACAAGCGCATCAAATTCCATCATATTGACAACAATGTGTGAACAAATGATAGAAATAATAGGTAAACATGTCAAACTTTGTGGTACAGACAACATTGTGTTATGATCTTAATCACTATAAAAGCAAAACAATATGTAACAAAGAAGCACAAAATGTCATATTGAACAAGCATATAAGCAAAAATTAAAGACAATTATAACACATTTTACCATAGTACAATAGCATAATGACGTGATGTTTAAGTACAGAGCCACGTCGTATATATAATGTACGGACGACAAATAAGTAATGATTTCTAGTATTAATTCATTGTTAAGAATGTTTTTATTTTTTAAATTAGCAGGAAAAGTCTTATTTTCACATGTTTGTATCGTAAAAAAGCCCTAATAATTATCATAGGTATCAGACTTTGTTGCTTGGTTACGAATAAAGTTTTTTTAAGTATGGAAAATATGGAAGAAAAACGTGTTCCTTTATTTTCAACTGTTTTCGTAGATCATATTCGGGAATAATGAAAGAAATCCGATACAATACGATATACCACACTTGTTTAACAGAATAGTTCTTGTAATTATGTCTATAAGTACCAATAAATATCATGAAAGTTTTTTTCATTTTCCTGCCCCAGAGTAAAAGTGAAATGGGCATAATGATGACGACATTGACAAACTAAATTGTAACTTTTTACATATTAAATTAAATTACAGAAATAATTGTGTACATTAATGTGTTTTAAATCTTTTCATAAAATACAACTTACCAATTAGAACAACGAAACACAGAATTGTAACTTTCATGTTGATGGTTTGATAACAGAACAAGTTGTGATCAGTTTATATAAGGACTATTTTGATAAGAAGTTAAATAAAAGTTCCTGTAAATGACTTGACATCATTCTCACCAAAATCGAAACACGTGAAACAAGTCCCGACGTAACGACAGCTGTTCATTATTATGCTTATTTTATCATGCTCAGGTTATCAGACGTATGGTGTTGATTTTGTCGTCAGTAAATAGGCCACTACTTTCACTAAACTTAACATAGACACGTCTAGATTTAATCTGTATAGCACAAATATCTCGAAATAAAGGCAACAGTAGTATACCGCTGTTCAATTGTCATAAATCGATTAAGCGAAAACAAATCCAGATCACAAACCATGACTGAGGGAAACACATCAACTATAAGAGGATAACAATGGATAAATAGAAACACTGAACTGCTACAAATTAAACACCAACATACATAGAAACGCACTAATTTATAAAACAAATTTAAAAAGAGAACGGTGATTTTCCTTAGGCACCGTCCTAGTGTTTATATATATCTCAACTCGTTTGATACGCTCGTGTCTGTTCTGTAGTAACGTTCTATGTTTTAATGAGTGTAATGTATGTAGAACTAGTAAAATGGTAGTAATTGCGACCCCTCTCAGATCTGTATTGAGTGTTGTTGTTTTTTTGGGGTGTTTTTTTTTGGGGGGGGGGAGTATTAATACCCGTCTATGTCCACACTGTGTTTTATTATACGTATTTCTATTTGAATTCTTCTGATGAGTTAAGATTTTTACAACTGATTTTTGTCGTTTCTTCTTTTGTTGTACTTTTACACCCCTGTTCCAGGTTTTGGTAGGGGTGAGCGGTCATAAGTATGTTTAAGCTGCCACATTCTTTCAGTGCCTGTCGCAAAGCAGAAGCATGTAGTTCAGTGGTTGCCATTGATTCATGTTTGTCATATTGTTTTTCGTAAACTGTTTTGTTATAAATTAGAATGTTAGTTTTCTCGTTTGAATTGTTTCAAACTAATCATGCATTTTTATAGCCGACCAGACGGCAGACGTTTTTCTCATTGTTTAAGTCGTAGTGTTTCCTATGAAAGCTTGCATGCATTTCATTTGAACTTTGGTGGATCTCATTGTCAATCATACCACATCTCAGTGTTGTAAATGCCAATGTATTTTTATTTAAAGAAAGCGATGTAAAGCTTTTTGTAATTGAACATTTTGAATTAGTAATTTATAAACTATATCCCATTGATGAATCACAGCTGTCATTGGTGAAACAGTTGTGTAAACAGTCATGTATTGCCATCGGTTTTCCGAATGGTGAGGTGCCCATTCGTGAAAGTCAGTTTGTTATGTCGTTTCCTTTTCCTTCCTATTGTAATCTATTATATATATGGATAAGAACATCTTAAATATTTCGAAAAGTTTTGTAAACCGTTAGTTTATAATTATGACCATATCAATCATAATTCATGTCAAGCTGACTACTCGGTTGTTGATACCCTCGGGGAGATAACCTCCACTAGCCGTGGAATCGACAAAGTGGTTGTGTCTGTATCTGTATGTGTTCGTCGTAGTTACCAATTCTGGCTTTAATACAACAGTAGTGAAGACGACGTCGATTTACTGACGTTTCGCGAGAGCAGATTTAAAGCTCTCTATACTTGTTGAGCGCACAATAGTGTCTTCTAGATGGTTCCAGTTAATAATAGTGGACATAAAGAATGAGTTTGAATGTTACGGTGTTTAACTGGTAGGAATGTGAAAACTCCTAGTATTGTTTATCACTTGTTTTTCAATTATGTTAGTTGCTTTATAATTGTCAAACTTTTTAGCTGTGATGGTTCGTCTTGGTCTTGCTGATTGGAGGAAGTCGTCTGGATCAAAAGCAGGAACCAGCCCTGCATCATAGATACCATCATTAAAACTGTGTACGACATCTTAGTCAATTTATTCCTGTTGATACCGTAACTCCAAATAAAATCTTCTATTTAGTGCTGAGGAAGATTTACAACATCAATGTCTACAGTCACTCTTAATGCTATTAAAAAGAGGAAAATAAAACAAACCAAAATTTCAACATTTTGCCAAAATCAGCAATTTACTCATACTTATGAAATTGAATTCAATATCTGTCAGTAAACTTCTACAGCAGTAAGGCACATACTAATTCACTTTTGTGTGTGTGTAAAGGGGGGGATATGCTAACTAAAGATAGATTGTCTGATTCAAAATCGATTGTACTTTTTTCCATTCAAAATTAGGAGGAAATACATTCAAGAGATTGAAGTTCCAAAAATACCTGTCATTTAAAACAAAAAGTGTTCGTTCCAATAAAACAAACATGCAACCCATATCCCCCCCCCCCTTTCCTTCGCCGCATTTAATGTCAATTTGTATTACAGTTTGGGTAAATAAGACTACATAAACTGTTTTTATAACTCAGTAATGTTGACTTTTTAAAAATAATAAATTACCAAAAAAATTGGCATGTAATTCATTTATAACATAATGATTTAGTTATATTCTGATGTTTCTTCCTTATACATGTAATTAAATTTACAGTTTTGATGTATAGTTTTGTACACTTAACCCGAACAAGGCCTACATTGAATATCGATTGAATGTTATCAAAATCTGATTCAAACTACTGTTATATCTAAACATTGATTTTGAATAAATTGGGACGTCAGTAGAGTTAAGTTGATGTTTCGAGGACACACTATCAATGTGAAGACGACAAAGCTTAGGTCTTGCCTTGCTAATAATTTTTTCCATCAAAATTTTCTCCGAATCAATTGTCATGGTTTTCAAGATCATAAGCAAAAAACAGTAGGTACATCTCATAATTCATAACATTTCCGTCCCTTTCAGCTCTTCTCTTTTTACAGAATTTTCCAAATTAATAGATACAACTAGCCTTTTAACCCTATGTTCTATTTTCAGCCATGTCAGCCATGTTGGTTGACAAGTTGAAAACTACATTACCTGATGATGATTGCGGCGAATTTTGGTTAAATTTTACCCAGTGCCTTCAGAGTAGAAACGTTTTGTAAAAGATAACGGACGTTGACTGATTACGGACACCAAGTTATTAAAAAGCTCACATGTTCTTTTGAACATGGGAGCTTAAAAATGAGAAAACTTAAAAATTCATATTAAAATCGTTCGATCATCGGAGCAAAGAACCATCTTCACTTATTCATTGCGTCTATAACGTTTTGAGCCTTTGTTGTAACTTGTTGGAAACGTTGAGAAATATTCCGAGTTTAAATATATAATTCTACATCAATTTATTTGATTTTAACATAGGTAAACCATCTTTGCCTTAGTTCAAATACCCCATACTCTTTCAAAACATGATCATTTACCATTGATTGACCAACTGACCATTCAGATCAACTGTTATCCATTAACATTACCGTTACCGTTGGCTGAAACATAAGAAATATATGACTGTACTAATGTCGGCACTCACATGTACCATCAAATCTGGTCTTGCTTCTTTTGAATTTCTTGGGATTGAGTCATTTTTCTCTCATTTTTGTTTGTTACCTTGATTTGTTTTCCCAATCGATTTATAAGACGTGAACATCAATTCACTACCAGTGACTACTGTTGTCTAAATAGAGCAAAAAATAGCAGGATACAGTTGTGTTGTTTTATGAACACTTTATACCACAGCATACAAAAGACGTTTATAAATAAACTTATTCATTGAAGAGTTTGTTTATAGTTTGGACAACATTTCATTCTGTTAAACAGACTCAGATTTCACACTGCAAATATCGTTTGTTTCAGTTGTAAAAGGAAATTATGTACGAAAACAAATGCTTATTTAATTATAAAGCAAATATACTGTCGCAATATCAAGCTAAGTAATGACAAGGGAATGACCAACCAATTCGAAAACATTATTAACTGAAGGGTTACTGTGATCAAGCAATGTTATCAATTAACTAGACCTTTTTCTTTCTTCTGGCAAATTATCCTAAGATGCTATGATTGGATATAATGGACTCATAAATCCTAAGTTACGTCCAGTCTTTATAAAGACGATAAATCCGATGTCTTGTGTAAAGGCAGCGCAACAACTATTTGACGGTCTGTATTTTAGTTTATTTGACTATATGACTAGAAAAGTGTAAAGTGTATTCAATCTAGGCTAATGGAACTCGCATTTGCAGTGTCCGTTCACACAATAAGCCACGTGTAATGGTCCACATATACCACGTGTATGGCACTCTTCTCTTGTAATACATCCTGTTAATAAGAAGAGATGATATTTCAACTTGCATTTAGTAAATTATAATCAATGTATTTAAAGCAATAATAACTTTAAAGTATAATGAAGTGACAAATAAAAGATTTATTACAGGCATCACATGATTGCATTATTAGCCAATTTATTTCTAGTCTTTCTGGTTTCTGAACGTTTCTCAAATATGTGGTCTGTATGATATTCAAAAAATGCGAATCATGTGAACTTGATTCGGTATCATTCGGATTTACGACTCAAAGTAATGCTTAATTTACATACATTGTACACGCGCACATTCGATATAAGCTATCCAATGATGGCTGAATTCTCTCAGTATCTCAAATAACCTGCAGCATCAAGTGATGTATACCTAGACTATATAATGTGCTACATATGATTTATGTTATTCATCCCGTTTGATTGCTGTCTCATTTGGCATATACCCAACCTGTTCTTTTGTTCATTTTCAGCATAATAGTCATGATTAAGAGTGATGCATTATATGACAATTTTGAATACATTTAATACAGAAGGCATTTACTCTTAAGATGCACTTCCTCCTATACCGTTTACACATCATTCTGCTAGATGCCAATTTTTCATGTGGCGTGCATAGCGTTGTTTTGTTCTTAAACAATCAAGTTTAGAAATCGTTTAATAAAAAAATGAGAATGGAAACGGGAAATGTTTCAATGAGACAACAACCCGACCAAAGTGCAAAAAACAACCGAAGGCCATCAATGGTTTTTCAACACAGCGAGAAAATATCGCACCTGGAGGCGGTCGTCAGCTAGCCCCCTAAACAAATATGTGTTTTAGCTAAGTAAAGATGGTCGATATGAAAACGAGGATGGTCAAATACAAATACAAATGTCATGCTGGTCAAACATTTTGTTGAAGGACGACTCTTCTCTTTCTTGAATTATTCATGATATATTCCTCTATTTAAGGTGGTACCCAACACTTTCACTTAAATTAATTTGGCTCGTTTAATTTTCATAAAATTTTGACAAGGTATTCACTTTGACCCTTTAACAGAAATATAAAAATTTCAAAAAGTTTGAACCAACCTTTTTTTCAGAAAAAATACACTGGTTATATAGCAGTTGACAAACACCAATTTTGATCATTGAGAAGCTTATTATTCCCTTTACAACACAACGTAATTAAAACGTTTAGCTGACTTTATAGAGTTATCTCCCTGTAGTGTTAGGTACCACCTTAAGATATCAACTATAAAGTTATTAATGTTTTACTGTAGAAAACACTGTAATATAAGATGAA
This sequence comes from Mytilus trossulus, assembly GCF_036588685.1. NCBI lineage: Eukaryota > Metazoa > Mollusca > Bivalvia > Mytilida > Mytilidae > Mytilus > Mytilus trossulus. The sequence continues at coordinate 56,700,944 of NC_086382.1, forward strand.
ACTTACCATGTCCCGTATTTGGAGCACATGTGCATATCTTATTTATACATGCCAATGAACCTTGTTTACAACAAACAGTTGAACACTCTGAATTTGACCCACCGGGACAGTCCTCTGCATATGCTGCAGCTGTTAAAAAGAAAGAAGTTACAACTAACACATAATATATAAAGCGTATTACAACAAATAATAGACAGAATAGCAAGCCACCATTATTAAAAACGAAAATGCACACACTAAAGCAGAGCATGAACAACACATTGTTCGGAGAGCCTTAATTAGTTCTTGAAAGAAATGTAGTACCATAAACACAGGCAAATTAACATCCGACCCCCACCCCCACCCCCCTTTCCCCTTTGTTTGACCTATCTAAAGCAGAAATCTGTTTGTAAAGCACACAATAAAACAAAATTTCACAGTCCAAATATACTACTTATTTGAGAAAAAAGACTGATTTCTATTCACAAAATTAAGAACCTCTGAATATGAACATATTCTATAATGTTAAAGATTTTTATGAAATAATATGCACGATGATTATGTGATATTTTTAATGGTAACTGAAAAAGAAAAATAATTGATTTTAACAACCTAAACATTTCTAATAGCTATATTAAAATAAGCTTTTTTTTTTTATTATTTGTTAGAAAAAGGAGAAGAAGAGAATACGTTAATGTTCTATAGATTAACAAGAGTCTAAATAATATGAAACATGTACTATATATTTAGACTCGTTTCTGTATTCTACATAACGTTCGGAGTAAATCCGTGTTTGCAAAGGTAAATAAATTAAACGTTATAACTTATAGTAAATTAGCATATTAAAAAACGCATAGTCCTACTTACATATTAGAACGACTATACTGAGTATAACAACCTTCATTTTGTATTAGATATTCAACTTTCTGCTTATTATTATCTCTTGAAAGGTCACCAAACGTTCAAATCAGATATTTCTTGTTTGATGCACATTTGATTTCAGGAATTTCGTTAATAAAATTAATAAATTTAAACCTTTATCAACTTTTACCATGCATAAAACAGATTGATTATGATGTTAAATTAGCTGTGCCTGTCATGTTCTCTTTGATATGTTAAAAGTCGAAATAAGACATGTTAAGAAAGTCGGTAAGATCAATAAATTTCACAAATAATTGCGATGTGAAACCGTAGTGCAGAAACACTATTGATAAATGCGCATGAATAATTGAATACTGGACAAAACAAGTTCAAAATATAGTATCACAAAGAGCGTGTTTTAACATTCTCAGTACACCTATTAATAGTCTTAATTCTTATCAGTAATGTATTGACCCTAGTCCGACAATAATTATTATGATATAAAAATGAAAACCTCAAGATGATGCTCATTACTAACCAAACAGCAAGAAAATGAAGGTCGTTCTGTGTTTCGCATTAGTTTTCCTTGGTACGTAATTATTTAATTGTAACTAAAGGCAGACATTAACTTCACATAAGCTTTGATAAATCTTATGAAATAAGCCATGTGTAGTGGTATACCACCGTCCCGAACAAGGGGTCTATAATAATACACATCTCCGTCCGTCTATATGAATAATAAAAAAAAAATTATCCAAATATTTTGAAATTTACATAGTGTCAATAACTATAACAAATACAGGGCAAATTTTATTTTGACTGTGTTTGACTATTCAAGATAGTTATCTTACAGTGGTTTTGTTTCAGAATGATAATAATGTTTCCACTGTAAACATACATTACGGATTTTAGATTAATTTGATACTTGCCAACTTCATTTGTGACAGTGTTTGAATTCACCGTACAAGAGTACACTCCCTTACTATCTTTAAACATTTGTGTTATTTCTGTATTCCACCTAAGATACTTCTTGTAAGAACCGTTTTAATTTAAACACAATGTTGTGAGCACAATTACGTTCGATTTTGACAGTTTTAGCCTTTAATATTTAGGACGATACCGCTTATAAATTCTGAAAATAATTTTGTTTTGGGTTCCCAGATAATGGAAAAAGTACCGCTGCATGGAAACAATCTTTTTAAAATTCTATATAAATGTCACGGTTTTGTTTTACCTTGTCTGTTCAAGGTTGAATATGATAGAACTTTGTTCTACGAAAACGTTAAATATATTATAGTTTAAGAATAAATGTTTTTAACAAGTTTGAACTCTTTACATGGTTTGTTGAACAGGTACCATTCGGTCAGTTTCCGATGTCGGAAATGATTACGTTCACCAATAAATAGTAAAATCATTATTTGGAATCAGTATCTAATAATTCACTTGTCAGGAAACCGTAGAATGTAAAGAAAATAAACAGAATTTGACTTTACCTGACTTCATATTTGCTTATACAACGCTTTATCCGAAGATGACACAATGGTGATAACATTAAATATAATATTACTTAGGTTGAACTATTTGATTTATCTACTAAACTGTAGGATATGTAAAACTAAATTAATTAGTTTTTTATCCAACAATATCTTTTGGGAAATCAAATTTGTATTTAAGACAAAACATTTTTTTTAGAATTTAGCAATAAATTATTTCCTCTTCATTTTATAGTTACAGTTTACGCAGAGAATTGTAAACAAGCCACAGACTGCTCTCTGACACAATGTTCTCAAGGATCATTGGCATGTATTGATCACAGATGTACATGTGCAACCAACACCGGCAACGGTAAGATCTAAGAATATGTTTTATTCATTTGTAATGCTATTCTTTATTCTTCATTTACAAATGAAGATAGTCTCGCATTTCTAAGGAATAAATAAAAGAATATCAATTTAAAGTGGCACAATACAAAGATTTAATACCTCAAATTCCTCTGTTTTCAAATGCTTTAACTTTCTTTATAATGCTTGAAAATTTATGAAAGTTGTATTTATGTATCGCTTACAGATTACTCTTTCAAAATAATGCAATGTTAGTATTTTTAAACAATTATGTAATCAATTATAATGTTAACTGTGTCTACGAAATTTTACAAGAAATTTCCGCTTTCAATTGAAATTAGATTCTTCGTGGATTGTATTGTATGTTGTTCCTAGAGCCATTATCTACAACAGGGTGTCTCAGATTTTGGATAGAAAGTAAAGATCACATTTTACACCTTATCAAACATTATCTACTTGTATGTGATAAGGATGTTTACCCTTATTACAAATACTAGTATGTGAAAGAATGGAACACGAAAGAGATAATTTGAGACACCCTTGTGTAGCTCCTGTTGTGTTGATTGAGATTTCGTTAAAATTTCCTGTATAGTTATAGAGATAAGTGAACTAAATTCATTCAAGTTAACTGACCGCGATTTTGTCATTAAATGCATAATAATTGATTACATAATGATTGCAAAACAAAAATACTGCATTGAATTCATTTTACAGATTAAACTTTTATCTATTTGTATATATCTCTTTCATTAATTGTTTTTAACTGTGCATTTGTATTCAGATATCGCAGATCAAATTTATTCGTTCATTGTGTAATCATACGTTTTTTGATTGAGTTAAGTCTGCCAATTGATATTTTATCGTATGTTTTTATATGTTGTGATGTTATGCTATTGTTTCAGAAAAGGGAGAAGGTTTGGGCCCATTAAAACGTTTAATCCCGCTGCAAATGTTTGCACCTGTCCTAAGTCAGGAATCTGATGTACAGTAGTTGTCGTTTGTTTATGTAATATATTTGTGTTTCTCGTTTCTCGTTTTGTTTATATAGATTAGACCGTTGGTTTTCCCGTTTGAATGGTTTTACACTAGTAATTTTGGGGCCCTTTATAGCTTGTTGTTCGGTGTGAGCCAAGGCTCCGTGTTGAAGGCCGTACTTTAACCTATAATGGTTTAATTTTTAAATTGTTATTTGGATGGAGAGTTGTCTCATTGGCACTCACACCACATCTTCCTAAACCAATAAATAGAAAGTAAGAGCATTTTAAAGGTTGAAGATTGGAAGTAAAATAATCTGTGTATTGTGCTACGGTACCTTAATATGTATGCGGCAGTTACTCTATAATAGATTCTTCTATAATTAAAGAATATAAAAATACTTATAAAAAAATCTGTAATAAAAAAACAACTATATTGGTTTATTAGAAAATTAATAACATATCAAAATAGATTGTTGTAATGTAGAACAATTAAGTGAAATATTGTAAACCAATACAGGACTTTGTCTATGATTCTTCACTCTAATGACTATATTATTAATTTGAATATTTGATATTTAATTCATATTCTCAATTATAGATATCTCAGTTACAGATGAAATTTCACTTATTATATACTCTAGGTTTTTTTTAACAGTTAGAAGACCTATTTGCTTATAAAAATGGTATTAGTTACATGAAATATCTTCTTCTTCTAGCTTGTACAACACGTGATGACTGTCACCAACATTGTCAAAAGCATGGAGGACAAGCACATTGTGTCGATGGCAGTTGTAGGTGCCAACACTGAAGAGTTTAAATAAACATTCGATCTTTTTTTTATAGTTGTTTTATGCAATGCTAATATATATGTATGTTATGTTCCATTTGTTACAGTAATATCTCTTGGAATTTGAAAAACACGTTTGCATTACCTTCTAATGCACTCGTTATTATGTTGACTACTATGGAATATACCTGACACAGATAACCACCACTATGTTCCACTCGCCCAATAATCGAGTTCTAATCTTACCCACCATTCCTCGTTTTTTGAAATTTGGTGATATGACTTTTACTGATGCCTCTGCTGGTAAAATATTAGTCCCCGAGGGTATCACCAGCCCATTAGCCAGCATGAAAATACGGATTTTTTGTGTTATTAAAATTTGCTGTTACAAATAGAAATTATTATAAATTAAGGAATGTATCTCCCTCATGCAAAGCTCTGATCCCTTTCACGGATTTGGCTATACTATTTGGACCTTTTGGATTATAGCTCTTCATCTTTTATATAAGCTTTGGATTTCAAATATTTTGGCCACGAGCATCACTGAAGAGACATGTATTGTCGAATTGCGTATCTGGTGCAAGAAGATTGGTACCTTTAATTTTATTACTGACGTTCAAATATCGTAAATCGTTAAAAATGTGTAAACAAAAGCAAAACATGAAAGCTGAGGAAATCTCAGGAATCCCAAAAGAAGCGACAAGATGAGCGTTTCCTGCTATATATTCATCGCCCACCATGTGAATTTTCACCCCATCAAAACGTCAAAGTCGTACAAACAACAAAATTAGTCGAATAACAGTTCTATAGATTTTCGACCGCAAATAAGATGCAACAAGTGAGTGAGAAACCGATACAGCGATTGGTCAATCAATTAATATTTGTGACCGTAAATTTAGCCAAATGTAGTTTTACCGATGTTTAAGTTTCGTAAACCGATCAGGAAGAGACGTAGCAAGGTAATAAACAAAAACAAAAAAAGTTATCGCATGAACTCCAAAAGCAGCTGCGACATCAAAAGCATCGTCTGTTTTGCATGCATCAACCACAATGTGAATCCAAACTCATGTATGTCGTATAATTTCCAATGCGACAACTCTCCTCAAAGTTTTGCATTTAAATAATATCATCTAAGGCGTACTAGTATTTGTTTTTAATCAATATTATATCTTACAAAGTCTATCTTAAAGTGAAATCTTAAAAAATACTGAACTCCGAGGAAAATTCTAAACGTAAAGTCCCTCATCAAATGCTAAAACAAAAACTCTAACTTATCAAACGAATGGAGAAGAACTTTCATATTCCTGACTTGTTACAGGCATATTCTTATGTAGAAAATTGTGGATTAAACCTGGTTTATACCTTGCAAATGATTTATGCTAGGAGATCCGCTCATACTGGTATTAGGGTCGGCTTACACTTGAGCAACGAGTTGAGGGTTTCTTTCGATCCTAGCTCATGTCATCGCTTGGCGTCTGTCGTCGTCCGTCATCTGCCGTCTTTAACTATTTCAAAAATCTTCTCATCAGAAACTGCTTGGCCAATTACCTTCATACGTTTTGATCCATCGAATAACATTTCAGCCATGACTAAAATATAAAATAGGGGTCAAATGCAGTTTTTGGCTTATATTTCAGAAACGAATGCATTTAGAGTTAATCTGACATGGTACAAGATCTATCAGCCCTGAAATCTTTATACAAACCGAACAATCAATTGTTGGGTTGCTGCCACTACATTGGTTATTGTTAGGAAATTTTCCAGTTGTTGGTTATTATCTTGAATGTTAATGAAGATAAAGAAAAACTGTAAACAGCAAAAATGTGCAGCAAAGTAAGATCTACCAAAATGTTGTAGAACCAAAAGTGTCAATTGATCCCTTAAGAAGTTATTGCTTTTTACGGACAATTTTACACACATTGTTTATGTTTTTTAACTTCACAAAATCTTCTTAAACGAAACTAGTAAACAGTTTTTATTTCATTTCCTTGTACGTTTAGAAACAGAGACACTAAGGCTGAAATTGAACATATGGATAAAATGCATTTATTTGCTCTTGGAGAAAATATGGCAGATACAATGAACATTTAAATGTCATTTTTAAGAGCAAAAACAATCATTGATGAAAGATTTGAATAAAAACCAAACTGGTGAGCGATTTAGGCTCTTGAGAACTACTTGTTCCTTTTTAAACCCTAATGTAGAAAGCATCATTGTGAACTTAATATAAATCCTTTGCTTTTTAGGTGTTATTGTTATGTATTTGCTGATTTTGTGTCATAAATGGATACCATATAACCCCCTTGTTTAATGTAATACAGTATTTAAAAAGCATTAAGGGTTTAAAATTCAATTACTAAGGTGTACACGAGTAACGTAGTTGAGATATGTAAACGAATCGAAAATAATGTTACATTTGAGAATTGTAAATTTGAGATTATCGCGTCTTTCAATAATATCTAAAAGTTTGAAGTCCATATTTGTGTCAGAATGGAAAAAAAAGTTCAGATATGAAATAGACATGGTAGTATCCTTCATCTCAAGTTCACTTACGTGAGATGTACGTTTAAATGACAAAATATCTGAAAGTGAAATTAAAAATTCGCAACATGCATTTTGTTAAGTCTTTGACATCGTAGAATGAGACTTATTTCCAAATAACAAAACGAGATATTTTACACCTTGAACATGGTACATGACCTCCATTCCCATGTCTAGAATTTTATCTAGCATTTAAGTTGGGTAACTTTGTTCACTTTTAAGTTGCATATTCTAAATTCTTTCGACGACTTTTGTTTGTCATTCCGATGTTTTTTGTGTCTTTCTTTGACTAAATAATTTGGATATCTCCTACATATACTTTTGTTTCCATCTAATAAAGGAAAATCGTATGGCTCTAGAATATTCATATTGCGCTTTATTTACAGTTACTGATTGTGCCTTTATTTGACATGTATTGTATGTTTTCTGAGTTTCATTATTTGTTTAGCAAATATTCGCCTCATATATCAAAGTTACAAAAATTGTTTTTCCAAATTCTTTATATCACATAGTTGTTTGACAGTGAACAATATCGATCCTTATAACAACTACTTTTTAATTTTAATTTGTGTAAGTTCTAAATTGTAGAAATACGTATATGTAATTCTTGTTAATTATATTGGACACTGTGAGAAAACTGTCAATCTATAATAAAAGGGTTTTTTTCACACAAGGTGACGTTAAATGTGTCTAATCTGAAAACATGGTGAAACATTGAAGTTTTTCTGTCACAGGCATAGAAGCTCTCATCAAGTATTTGGAACCATTTTTTTAGAATTTTTTTTTTGGTTCGGTCTTTGGATTATAAACATATGACATAAGTATTTTTGAAACGTTATATAACCACTAGGTTGATACCACAGTTAGTAATTGTATCGTTGCATCAATAATATCACAGCGTTCACTCTGTTTATCGAGAAAAATAATCGTGAAGAATAAGTAACAGTCGACAAACATTGCGATCGAATCGTGAAAGAACTGGTATCGGATTGTGAAAGCAAATATTTATCCTGCAATTAGCCAACTATTGTACAAATAACAGGTATACAAATAAATGTTTGCTTTGTTTGTACTTGTACAAATAAAGTCTCCTGTTACCCAACGTCCTTGTTGAGCAATTGAGAATATGAGTATTTTTGTTTCCTTACTGGTTCATTTTGAAGTTCTCTTCGCGGTCCGCGTTTCAACTATGTCGATTTCTTTGAGAAATTAATGACAATAATTTATATTTTGATAACTAAATTTTCAAGTTTTGGGAGTAGTTTTTCCGGATAAACATAATATATGTACATTGTCGGAAAATATAAATTTTATTTGTACACGCTACGAAACAGGAGAAAAGCTCGACAGAGCCTCGCTTTCCGTCCTGTTTTTAAAGCTCGTACAAATAAATTTTATATTTTCCGACAACATACATATATTGTATATTTCAACTGCAAAATCTGTGAAAATATCCAGTGTATTATCTACAGGTGTAAACATTCGTGAATATTCTAATTCGGTAGGTCACATTCATGAAAGGAAAGGGGGATTGTAGTTACTACGTAAGGAACATATCCGATATCATTTGTGAAACAGTTATTCCATAACGGTCAACCAACTGGTGATGGCGTCCGTAAAGTTTACAAAGGGATGATTTCAACTTCACCATTTTGAACTCTTGGTTTAATAGCTTCCTTGTAAGCAGCAACCCTCTATCAAGAAAATCATGAGAGGCAATGCAAGCACGGGAATATCGTATCAATTGGGAGATATATACCCCGAATGCAGGACGGGTGCTGCTGGAATGTTGCTACCTAGAAATTGAAAGTTCACAATTGGAAAGCTGAAATCATCTCTTTTGTCGTAAAGTTAGACAGATAAACTATTGGTGTAAAACAGAAGACAATAATTCAACAGCAGAATTTGTTTGAAAAGATAAAGGATTTGGTTTTAGAAGAAAGTCCACGAATGTGTATTTTATAGTAAAATATAGACATTTCAGTATACAGTATAAAACACTTTTAATTAACAAAAATATTATAAGACTTTATTATCAAAAAGATTCTCTACGGCTTAAATAATAAAAGATTGCTGCTTACAAGGTTGCTATCATATTCCCCTTTAAAGTATTTTTCTAACGGTTAAGCATATCTTTAACTCATTTATTCCTTTACCATAGGGCTACTGGTAATACTTTATTTTTGTTTCTGAATTTTCAAAGAGTAATATTTAAATGCTTAAATATACTGACTGTATTTTACCTTTTATTAATTAATAATTGCTATAACAACACCTATTGTATTTTATTTGTAGGCATAGATTGAATATATTTTTATCAAATGTTGGCATAGGTTGAAGACATCCATTTATTTCATATACTTGTTGGGTCAAATTAAATAACTTGCATAGAATGAAATTATATTTTGTGTCACACTGAAACACAAGATTTCTGGTTCATTTTATCAATTTCTAAATTGTATTCCTCCAGGATAACCATAACCGTCATACTGTTTACTACCGTATACCCATAATCCAAATTTTGTTCCATTCAAATGCTTTATATGGTGGGCCCCATGTTCAATACTTACACTTCCGGTGCTGAAATCATCCGATCCATGAGAAATACTATATATGTTAAGTGTTATACGCTTATCATCAAGAATGAATCCACCTATCTCGCTACTCTGCACTACAATGCTTATAAAACTGGAAAAGCCCTTTGATGGTACAGCAAAATGATATTCCGGTAAGTATTGATTAACGCCATGAATAGTCATCATGAAAGTATCAAAAAATCCTGGTAATGTATATTGAGGATAGACAGTTACGATAACGTTATCTGATGACTGTATGTATGAAATTTTCTCGTGTTGAAAGTCTAAATATTCTCTTGGTCTCAGCAATATGGAAATTGCACTTGACGTATTTTTGAAAGTAATTGAGGTTGCATTAATAGACAACACCCTTACAGTGCTCCATTTATATTTTGCTATTTCTGGAATGACATATAACGAGTCAAGTTGATCTGTCGGTAGGATCATTTCCATGATTGGGTTACAGTCATAAACCGATGGGGTATTATATGTGTTAATGCAGTTGCTTCCACTAATAACAAACACAGGTGCAGAAGATGTCACCAAAGTTCCAGTTAAATCGTGTGTATGTGAAAGCTGAAAGGTTTCGTAGGGATTTAGTACCATGGTTATGGAAGAATTTAGAGAATATTTTACATTATTTACTGTTATTGGACCCTGATCACTTTGTAACAGAATATGCACTGTTGTATTTGTGTTTAAAGGAGATACAGCCATAATGCTTCTTGATTTAAAACGACGACCAATATTAATTATATTAAAAGACGGAATAACGTATATAGTAGATTGGTATTTAGCCGGTATAGCCAAGTATCCTTCACCACCGTACCGAGCGTCATAAAATCCATAAATAGATGCAGTATCATTTGTACATATTAGCGCTCCATGCTGACCAGCTCCATCAGCTGTTATCCTCACGGTATCACCAAGGGGAAATGCAAAGTTTTTTGGTGTAATCAATACAGTCTTATAATAATTTTGAGAAAATTCCTGGACTGTTATTTTGACTGTACTGTTCCCAGCCACAAATAGGTCTGATTCTCGGTTTACAGTATACTCTTGTTGTAAGAAGAACACTTTGAAACAGGAAATGTCTGTGCCTGAAAAAGTCGACTACTAAAAAAGTTTTTTTTTAATTAAAGAACACTATCATATTGTGTCATTGTTTGAAAGTCAAATATGTGTTTTTACTATAAAATTGTAAAAACAATACCAAAAGGCGTTTTTGATCTCATATGGGCACAAGCTATCCTTCAAATGAGATAACGTTTTTTCTCAAATGTAATAACAGTAACTAAAATGCTATGCAAACTTCATAAAAAGGCAATGTCTTGTTAAAGCACTTCTTGTTAAACGTACACACGGTAGGTATAGTGTCCGGTTGGGATCCTGTTTTTTTTCAGTGATATGATCGGGTGTTTTCCAGTAATTTAATCGAATATTTTCGAGTGTGATCTCGTTTATTCGACTGAATATGATCAAATGTTAAGCAAACAGCACGGATAGTAAGGTCGTCTTACCGAGGAGCGTTTTGTACAGTGATTTCGTTATAGTTTGGTTAAGTTTGTCATGGATAAGTTATGTTACTTCCCAAAACTCCCAAAACGATTGCCCCAGTTCTTTTAAAATGGGCAAGTAAAAAGCATATAACATGTCTTTATCTATATTGTAAGTCGAACAATCTTAATTGAAATTGTTGTTTTAAGAAATTAACGCAGAATAACCAAAATATCATAATTGGTATGGGTTGGTTAAGCGATTGACATGGTTCAGTTAAAAGTCTAGAAATTCGTCATGGTTTTGATTACATTTGTCATGGTTTAGATCCAAATAAATACATATTTGTGCCAACTTAATATTGTTAGTTTGTTTGAAGTCCATTGTGAAATATTAAAGTAACACAATTATCTAATTGACTAAGGAGTATAACACAAACAGTAAGGTTAACGAAAAGCCAGGAATGGAAGATGATAAAACATTTTGTGATTCAATTTTATTTTTTTAATCATTTTATGTTGAGTACTACTAGTGCTACCTTTGACATTTGTGCGGCAGGAAAAATTTTCCGGTTCTTCAAATGTACGGAACCAACAGAATAATGCTGTTAAGAACTAGAAAGGAAGTTCATAAAAGTGGTTGTCGCCAAAAGTAGGTAGCAACAGTTAGGAAATCTATTTACATCCCATATGCATAGCTTTCTTGCAATATCAAGCTTACTGGTTGTGTCATATATGTAGAATCAAAATCGTCCATAGATTTTATATCCAGTATATAAAATAGCAAAATATAAATCTTTTGGGTGTATCCATGGCAACAATCTGCATTTATTTGTTATAAATATTTAAATATTGCAAAAAGGGTGTAAAGATGACACATATTTCCCATAATTTTCCTAATACTAGTAGTAGAATTTCAATACCTTTTCTGATTATAGTTATCAAATGTACCAGGATTATAATTTTATACGCCAGACGCGCGTTTCGTCTACATAAGACTCATCAATGACGCTCAGATCAAAATAGTTAAAAAGCCAAACAAATACAAAGTTGAAGAGCATTGAGGACCCAAAATTCCAAAAAGTTGTGCCAAATACGGCTAAGGTAATCTACTCCTGGGGTAAGCTGAATTTGTTTACATCTATCTTTCAATACATCTCATTTTTTTGGTAAAATTGCGTCAATAACTTCGTGTAGAAAAAAAGTGTTTGTAAACATTACATTATTTTTTTAACCATTGGCTGGTCTAGCTATGAAATTCGGAGAGTCAAACAGAAAATAGCCCATACAACATGTAAAATATAATCTTTATGTTCTTATAAACCATCTGTGAAGGCTAAACTAGTACTCATTTGTCTAAAAAAAAGAATTTCATTACACAATAACTTTCATATTTGAAAAATCCACCGGGTCGAAAAGGCAAAACAACTCCTAACTGTGTATTGCTAACTCAAACGTTATGCTTAACAGTTACGTGAATAATGACGTTGCAACATTATACTTATGTGTTCCGAACAATGACGTACATAGTCTTGAAAAGTCCTCAGATGAATGAAAGGGCTAGACCATGCTGCTTTTAAAACTCAGTTTGTGTATTTGATTTTTAATATGTATTTATATAGATAGAAAGATAGATACAAGTCTAAATTGAAAACAATGTTCAAACCTATGATTGCGTTGGATTAAAATTACAATTTTTATATGTGTGCATGTGAAACGAATTCATTGGTAGAGAGGCCTAATACAGCACAAACAACATTTTCCCAAAGACCACAAAAGTGACAAAAACGTTTAACAAAACGCATTTGACTAACAGGTCGTACAACTAAAGTTCTTAAATCTTGCTGACTGCCATTGACGACTGCCAAATAAATTGATCAGAAGATGAAACATGGACCTTATTTTTTTTATTAAATACCAAACATACTTGAATAAACTTGCGGAGAAGATGGAAAACCACAAACATGGGGTGCAAAAATTTGTACAACATATTAGGATTTCGACAATTTTTATACGTGTGCATGAAAAAAAACGACATTTTGGTAAAGTAGTCTAAAACAGCACAAACGACATTTTCCAAAATCAGGCATGAAGATGGAGTTGTTACAGATCACCTGGATTATCTATTGTAAAGGATCCTACAAATCAATGTAAGATGCAGTCAAAGAAATAATTTTATTATAAGTACGTCTAAACCAGTGACGACTCTATAACATATTTCAAGCCATCGAAATCTCCAGCAGTGTTGATGATACATGCATAAGGCTAAAAATACATTCTGTGTTTTTTTATTCATATCAACATCAACCTACCAATGTTCATTCTGTTAATTTGTTATTATTGACCTTCGCTTAATTACAGTTACAAACTGGAAGAGGTCAGTTATTAAGCCACACGATGTCTTCTTTCTTATTTAATTCTACTTTAAAACTAAATACGGATCATTTCGTGAAAAAACACAGATGTTTTAGATGTTGATTAAAACAGATAATACAAAACACTGACTTTAAGTGAACTACAAAGAAATTGTGCGTATTTTTCGATCAGAACATGTAAAGCATATAAATACGATGGGAACTCATATACTCTCGAAAAAGCAGTGAAATAATCTGCTCGCTTGTAATTTCACTCGAAAAAAACTTGATCTAAACTCGAAAAAAGTGGGCCATTCACTCAAAAAAATTAACATGATCAAAGCTGGACACTATACATACGTACCCTAGTTCGCCATTTGCAATCCTTGACATCTACGTTGAAAGGTTGCTTAAAATACTGGAAAAGTTCGAGGCAATTGACCGCAATTATTATAATCATGCTATTATCAGACCAGACATGGATCCTCTGTCACAATTTTACTCCAAATACTGTCTTAACGCAGTTTTTTTTACAATAGGTATCATATCAGGTTTACAAAGTAATTTCTTATTACAATAGGATTATACTTAGCAGTCCGACTTACTGTCTTCAGTAGGCCATGTAGGAAATTAAATTTCCCTAGAATTTCGTCATTTTGCATAAAATAAAAATATCGCATGGCGTTTCTCTTTCGTTATATTCTATTTGCGTCATAGAACAAGAGCAGCAAGAATATATTAAAAATAAGAAATAAGAGGAATCTATTACGTAATATAAATGGGAGTCAAAAGCGCTAAACGCATTTAAAGGCGTGTATTACTAAATAAACATTTGGGATTTAGTATCAATCTATGGTTATCTCCTTTTTCCGATAACTTCAACAAACCGGGTATTCAATATCGGACTTGTTGAACACGTAAGTTTTTTGAGTAAACTGAAATATATTTTTCAATCGTCTTTTTAGAATTGAAAATTGATTTTTTTCATTTTTTATTTCCTCTTTTTCTGCGACGTTTAAATTTTAATTTTATATCCTTGCATACATGATTTTATTTTCTTTATATATACTGTAAACCAACTAATTTTCGCGGATACTTTATTTCGCGTTTTACCCTTGCTTGACCACTTCGCGGCTATTTAATTTCGCGATTATCTGATATACTTGATGAAGTTTGTTGAGGAAAGATCAAATATTGACATATTCGCGACGATTTATATTCGCGTTATTTTTCTACTCGCGAAAGTCGCGAAAATAAATCGCTCGCGAAAATAAGTTGGTTTACATTATATATATATATAAACACCTCCCGAAACGAAAGCTTATTTTTTATAAGCTAGAGTTAGAGGAGGGAATAAGGTCTTTATAAATGATAGGCGGTGTTGTCGTAGAAGTTAGAAAAAAAGGACAGGTTCCAGCCCCGGAGCACGAGGGGAAGTTACGAATCAAATCTACTCTAACATCGTTAGGTTGACTGTATATACAAAATTATACAGTGATTGTATGCTTTTAAAAATAGATAAGCATCCTGCAATTATACTAAAGATGAGTAGATGATAATTTCTGTACACTAAAAATAAATACTTCGTGTATTGTATCAGAGATCCTTGTTTAATTCCTACACGCAGGTAATACTATTTTTAATAAGCTAGAGATAGAGGAGGGGATAAGGTCTCTGCACAATGCTAGGCGGTGTTGTCGTAGAAGTTAGAAAAAAAAGTACAGGTTCCAGCCCCGGCGCCAGGAAGGAAGTTACGAATCAAATCTAGTCTAATATCGTTAGATTGATTTTCTAGGGACTTTATATATTTATAAACCGAATAAACCGAATTCACCAAAAAAATTATGAAAATCATTGTATAAAAGTGTGATATGTATTTAAATAAAAAATAAGATTGTTTTTATGGGATTATTGATTACGCGCGGTTTCGGTACTCTTTCATACCCAATTAATGATGCTTTACATTCGATTAAAAGATGATATACCTTTATTTTCACAGCGAGTCCCATGATATCCATGCACACATATACATCTGTAACCACTTTGTACATTTTGACATGTTCCTCCATTCAAACAATAACACTTAACTGGAATTACTGTAAGTTCGTCATTATAATATAATTATGCATTTAATTCGTATGATCGATTTTGATAAAATGCTAGTTTTTTAGTTATGGATAAAATAAGTGGTTAATTCTAAATAAATCTCATAGGATTGTGTGTCACCTTTTGTGTGTTCTTTCACGTTGTTTACAGTAATATTAAGGAAGTTGAATCAATTTGAAAGACTTATTTCTTTTTTCTGTACCACCGTTGGAAAAAACAGCAGCTTTTTCATAGATTTTGAAGTAAAAATTACACTAAATTGTACTCACGAACCAACACGATATATAACGATCCATCCGCAGTGTCTGACCACCGTTAGATTTTCTTGCATGATCGTTTTCCCCATGATTTGGACATTTATTCGAAAATAATATTGTAGGTATTATAGGATTTTTTGTATGTCCCATATCAAAAAGGTTACCTAGTCGGATTATTCACAGATTTTACCAATTACCTACCATTAGGCTGTGTTTGTAAAGGATAGCTCCTTGTTGTAAGTGACGGTATTGGTGTTCCTATCATCTGATAATCATTGTTACACAAATTTGCATCACAACATAATAAATGGCTCATTGATCTCTTTTCACTTTCTTCTCGTCGTCCAATTATAGGCAATGAAATATATTGCGAATCACATACCTATAAATTCAAAATAGCATCTTTACTTGCCAGTTGCTATGCTGACATTAAAGGTACAATTTTACTGCACCGGATGCGCATTTTGGATAAATTATTTTCTTTTCAGTATTGCTGGATAACAAAATATCAAAACATCCAAAACAAAAAACAAAAAGGGACACAAACATTTAGAGATGACTGGATAAGAAATCAGAACTTTGCAAGAGGTAGATCATTATTCCCTCATGCCTATTGTATATTTTCTGACTGTATGCTGTAATACGAGGTTTCGGGTGGGTTTTTTGTAGTCTTGCTCAGTCTATAGATTTTTTGTTGTGTTTTGTGTACTAGTGTTTGTCTTTTGGTACGTTTTCGGTTTTTGTCATGGCATTGTCAGTATGTTTTTTACTTTTTAAGTTTTTGTATTATTAGTATGTTTAGCAAACGAGTGGCTGATTTGTCCATATTTTTTTGGCTGCAGTGGTTGTTTGTTACGAATCAGAAACTTTTACAAAAAAAATGAAAAATAACGAATACCGAAGTCCATAATCAAGGACAAAATCAAAAGCTGAAAGACATCAAACAAATTGACAAAAATGGTCAATTCCTTACATGGAACAAACATTTTCTTGTTTATAAACTGGGGGATTAAACATGATCTTATAGCTAGCTTAACCTCTCACATAAATTTATGACATTCGCATACAATTCGATTATATTGTTTGATTATAAAACAAACAGACATAATAGGTAAAAATGTCAAAAAAAGGGGTCCAATTGTCAACATTGTTTTATAATATTAATCACTATACAAACAAACAAGTGAGAGAAAATTCAAACCGATATTCCCGATAGCTTGCCACTTTGAAAACATTACCCAGTAGCATGTAAACAAACTTATTATCAAATTATTGCAATGTAAAATAGGACACAGTATGTCCCGTTTTGGTCATATAGCTCTTTGTTTTCTTCCATGGGTTTTAAAAGTTATGGTTTCAGCGTTTCTTATGAAGAATATTCAAGAAAAGGCTTTTAGGTTTCTTCAGACAGATTTGTAGACAAAGTTTAGAATACTTTATGTTACCGAAACGTTATCTCGTGTTTCCTAAACTACGAGAAATTATAACTGATGGTACGGATTGGCATACGGTCGTCGCAATGTATTGAAGTTTGCACTTTGTCATCCCTTGTTTTCAATTTGGTACATGTAGATACCGCATTGTAAACTCCACAACATCTGTTTACAATTGATTTTTTTTTAATTCTAATGGACTTTGATAATATACTTACATGCTTTTCTTTACAGCCACTGTGATAAAAGTGCTCTCCAAAATGAATCTTTTCTTCTGTATAGCAAATCTATTCGAAGAATACAAGTTTAATTCTGCTTTTGAAACTCCTCTGATTAAGTTAATATGGCAACATTTGTCTGTCATATTGCAAAAGTAATTGTATTGTCTATCAAAAATCGATCAACTTTGCCATCCCTTACTGACCTTGCTAGTTGTCTTATCCTGATTTAACTCTCCTTTTATACGTTTTTTGTAACTAAGAGCAATTTAATGTAATTTATCTTTTTAAACAATCCACAATTTATCAGTACTATTTTAACCTTTTTAATAACCATTATTATTCAATGAATTGCTGCTATATTCAAGGTTTGGAATATAAATCCTGCTTTTAATAGAATACAATCTCAGATTACAGATTGCGGCCGCATTTCTTTCTAACCAAAATATTGTAAACGTTGTGTTGCGTTTGTTTTTGTTTTCTAACGCTAAAAACGTAGAAACAAATACATTGTTTAATAAGTCTTTACTGACACTGTTTGAACTTTCAAAAATGCATGCACATGTTGTTGGTAAACAGATATTTTACAAACGTAGAAACAAAAACTTCGCTTTATCAGGTTGAAGTTAGAAACAAATGTAGCATTTGAACTAACAAACGACAAACGACAAACTGCAGAAGCATTTCGTGCGTGTGCATAGTTTGTCATAGTTTATGTTAACTTTGCAAAGGTATGTTTGAAAGAAATGTACAAACCATGTGCGCGCTACGTCGTTTGCATCGTTCGGGTTAAAAAGAAATGCAATTTGCATCATTAAAACTGTCGTGAACGTTGTTATCGTCGGCCTCGCTTGCCTTGAAACTCTTATAAACCATACACTATTATACATTTTGTATTACCATTTTACATTTTGTATTACCATAATACATTTTGTATTACCATTATACATTTTGTTTTACAATAATACATTTTGTATTACCATAATACATTTTGTATTACCATTATACATTTTGTTTTACCATTATACATTTTGTATTACCATTATACATTTTGTATTACCATTATACAGCATTACTTCTTTAACGGCTGATGTAGGTTTTGTCTATTCATAGTACAATTATACAAATTGTTTAAATTTTATGGAAAGCATATATTAAAAACTTGTATATACTAGGCACCTCGAAAGGATCACAGAACGACACTGTATGACACTCGTCTGCTGTTAAGACGCCTTGACAGCTATAACATATACGTCCGTCATATTGCGTTGTATCTATAGAAAAACAAGGAAAAAGGGAAGAAAATTGAAACGCCAGTATAAAGAATACAAGATTGTTGAACAAATAAAAATATGAACATACTTGAGAACTATTAGTATAGCTTTATCTCCAAGTATATAAAGTGTTAAAACTTATTTTATTGCGACGCAATTTTGAAACAATAAAACTTATCATATATCTATAAACACACATCGTTATATTTTTAAAAAACGCGGTGTATAACATATTAGCAAATTGATCAGTTTTGGGAAACATCTTTTCGATATTTTGAAATTTGTCAACATGATTGAATACGTCTTCTGTGTTCTAGCTTGTAGTATAAAGGTATAAAATTCAGATTGAATCGTGTAATTACACAAACTGATAAATTGAAAAGATCCCGAAAAAAACAATTAATTCTAACCCAAAATAAAGGTAAAAACAATTCAAATCCAGTAGGTACTATTTAGTGACAGATATGGAAACGCTATATTTGTTTAATTATGAAGATTTCATTCTAAAGTCTTTAATTAAACAAGTTTCTAATTTTTTTCAGGACTCATTTTGCTGCTTTCAGATTCATGTACATTGTATTTCTTCCTTTTTCTTTCAGTCCTTTAAGTGACTAACTCTGTTTTATCCGAGACGGTATTCATAAAGGGAACATTTTGATATCACAAGGAGTCCATGCAAAAATATGAAATAAACATAAAAAAGAGTCTTCTGTAAAAAGACCCTAGTTTTTGGTGGGGTTCGTGTTGTTTATTCTTTAGTTTTCTATGTTGTGTCATGTGTACTATTGTTTTTCTGTTTGTCTTTTTCATTTTTAGCCATGGCGTTGTCAGTTTGTTTTAGATTTACGAGTTTGACTGTCCCTTTGGTATCTTTCGTCCCTCTTTTATCACCAATTGTTGCTTTATAAAACAAAATGAGTTCACATATGGAAATAGAACAGACGGAACGATACAGACTATTATAGTTAACAAATGGTGAATATCATTATTCCGTTGTTCTTGTTAAAAGGGAAACAGTGTTTTACTTTGATTGTTAGTAAATTAATACATAAATGATAATCAAGTCTTTTCCTCTGCCTTGTCTATGAAGTATTTGATAGACTTAGGATTTTCTTGTCAAAGAATGTATTAATTATATGTATTTTGCAAAATCTTTCGGTATCTTTTTTCTTAAAAGCTCTTAAACTTCGTTCAATATTTTGCCTATTAACATTTTTGGTTCGAGCGTTTCTGTTGATTTATTTGTAGACGAAACATAGTGTCTTATTGGAGTTTTGCCACATCAGTAAAAACTTAAGTAGTATGGATATGTCTTTTGTCAAGAGGTAAGGTATTTATTGAATGCTTTTATTTTATCATGAACAATAATCTCAAAAAGTTATTGCTCTGAATTAATTTTGCAATAACCATTCGTAGCATATATCAATGATGTGCACCGATGAATTACTATACTATTCTGATTGTGTGTTATGAACATTGTGGCAGCTATTGTCAAATGATTGAATTACCTTACGCAATAATCGTGCAAAGACGGTAGAACATTTTTATCTTTATATAATATTATATCCATCTGATTATATACATGTATGATAACCTATTTTTTTTAAATTGTTGCCTTTAATCTTGGATTTATCAACATAAAGCTTGGAACTTCCAAATTTAATCTTGGAATTATCAAGTTTAATCTTGGAATTATCAATTTTAATCTTGGAATCAGCAATTTTATCTTGTGATTATCAATTTTAATTTTGTAATTATCAATTTTAATCTTGGAATCATTAATTTTATCTTGTGATTATCAATTTTTATCTCGTAATTATCAATTTTAGTCTTGTAATTATCAATTTTATCTTGTAATTATGAACATCAATCTTGGAATTATCAACATTTGTCTTTGAATAATCAAATTTAACCTTGGCATTTCTAATTTTAATCATGGAATTATCGAACATTAATTTTGGAATTGTCAACTTTAATCTTGGATTTATCAACATTAATCTTGGAATTATCACCATTAGTTTTGGAATTATCAACATCAATCTTGGTATTATGAATTTTAATCTTGGAATTATCAAAATAATCTAAGAATTATCAACATTAAACTTGGAAATTCCAAATTCCATGTTTTGACCCTCGTTTGTCCGACACTGATTTTCCGACTTTCATTAACCAAGTAAATTTCTAACTTTTTACCTCTGCTAAACAGTGCACTTCAAGTGTGCTTTACTTTACTTTTTGTCATTCATTAGTATTCCCACTATACCAATATTACTTTGGAAAAAAAATAAATAACCAATTTAAACAAAGTCATTTAACTTATTAAAGCAAGAAATGTTATTGGTAGTATGGTGGAAACATCAAATATTCAAGCATATTGAAAAAGACCTTTCTTTTAAATCAAGTGTCCTTTGCTATTTCTATTCAATCCCTGATATCAATTTAAGTTATTGTGCAAATATACCATGGATTGTTTTAACTTAACGGGACATTTTCTTCGAGACATAAAAAAAAAATATGATTTTGTTTTGATTAATCATTTTTAGAATCCAATTTGGTTCACTTTATCAAACTAAAATAAGGAACGACACCGTTGATAAAATTGTTCACTTGCAAGTACAAAATTCGACCTCTTTGAATCCATATTCATGCAACCAACAATTTGACTCCATAGATATAGATGGTCACGCATGAATTAGGAGTGTTCCTTCATTAAAAGAAAAATAGTGTCAAAATTGACAGTGAAACAAAGGTAAACCATTTGATGACTGTTTCAATCCACAAAAGCATGTTGTAAGGAATATATCTATATATTTGTGGTAAAATTATTCCTTTGAACACCTAAACCATTCTCCTAACATTTTGACTGATGATACTGGCGGCCGGATTTGTCATAAAATTAGAAAAAAAATCTCAAAATCTACTTATTATATATAAGTTAACAATTATTTTACAAGGTTTAGTTTGATGCTAGTATATAAGATTTTAAATTCATTGATTTTTTCCAATTGTATCACATATTTTGAGTATAAATCCCGAACGCAATTTTAACGAGACTCAATCATCAGAAGAATACATGCTAAAGTATGATTTTCTATTGAAACGAGATCAAGAAGGGAAGACTTACTTACAGCATCATTTTATAATGATTTTATAGATTTTATTCCATTTTTGGTTTGGAAGATCACAACAGTTATTTAACGGATCGTGTAAAAAAAAACTATGTTGGTATTTTACATCAATGTTTTGTTTATGCATATACGTTGGTTATTTTTATTTATGAGACTTTGAACTAATGTGTTTTCTTCTAAAGTCTTGATAAGCGAGGCGGAAGATACCAAAGTGATATTATAATCCTATAAAAAAAAATATACAGAAAATGAATAAAAGACAAACAAAAGTTTCAAAGCACTAAATGAAAACTTAAGACTACGAACCCCACAAACTTCGGAGACTTCTCAAGTGCTTCACAAGGCTCAAAAGATACAGCTCCACATGTGGCACCAGATTAGCTTAACAAATAACCATGTGTTAATTCAGTCGGCATAATGTTTTCGTAATGTAATCCGTTGATGTTTACGATGGACGTTATATGAACCGCGACAATGAAATCAAACTAATTCATGTTATTGAAGTTGGTCCTCCCATTTTCGGATTTTTAGCTAATGATATAAGATAACTTACCTTCTCCACATCCATATGTATTACAAAGATTGGAGGAGCAACATTGGAAACAGGCAAGAGAGCTATTAAATTCATCTGTATTGGTGTGACATGTCTGTTTATGGAAACAAAAGAACTGTCATGTTAGTATTATTTAGTATTGATAATTTAAAGGGTCGCTAGCTTCGAGTATATACAAAATATAAAATATATTTGTTTTTGTTCAATTATTTATGCAAGTGGAATAGTGAAATTATATATCGCTTTTAGGAAACAGTATGGTTCAATGTTGTCATATTAATCTAAGGAACATTGAGGATGAATTATTCACTTGCAAGTGAATCATTCGACTTCATTGAATTCCTGCTCATGTGAACATTAATTTAACACCTTAGCTAGATAAAGATATCGCATGCAGTGTGGGTGTTCAATTATTCAAAGGAAAAGAATCAACATCGAAAATGAAACAAAGGTAAATCATTTGATTGATTGATTCGATCCACCAAAAAAATCACTTATACATGTCAAAACATATATTTAATCTATAATATGAAATTAAAAAGACATGGAAAAACTCGAAATGCACGAGTCTGATACTGTCTATATCTATATTTATGTTTATATCGCTGATATAACAATCGAAGGTCCTAGAGGGTCAACTCGACAGTTCAACAGAACGCGTCTAGATTACAATACACACAAAACGAAGCTATATTTTATCGAGCCCAGGCGTGGTATAATGTATATTTTAGTTTTTTTTTTTTATAATTTGATAAATGCTTTGCATTGTTATACATCAAATATGAGAATTTGAGAAAAATCGATGAAAATATGATGTGTATATTGCGGAACGAATATCTGCTAATGAAGTATTATTTCACGTTCTTTCAATTAATGTTGTAAACTTGCTGTTGAGAATAAATATACGTGATATATAACATAAGATCGAATGTGTATGTTGTTCTTTTTATAATGCATTAACATAATATGATGGTTTTGTACATTTATACAAGCGAGAGAATAGCCTTGCTTTAAAACTAAGTTTAATCAACGATTTTTAAATAAGAAAATGCCCGAACCAATAGATATAATATTGGCATGAGTGGAAATGATCGAGACAACTTTCAATCCTAGTCACAATGTGTTAAATTATATCCTCATATTCCATAGATCGGTCTCAAACACAGAGCCTTGTCTCACAGAACAGCAAACTATAACAGACTTCAATCATGACTTGTGTAAAACCATTTAAACTGGAAACTTAAGGGTCTATAAATATAGGAAGATGTGGTATGAGTGTCAATTAGACAACTCTCCATCCAAGTAACAATTTATAAAAAAAAACAATAAAGGTCAAGGTACGGCCTTAAAAATGGTGCCTTTGCTCACATCGAACAGCAAGCTATAACGGGACCTAAAAAATACTAGTGTAAAACCATTCAAGCTGGAAAATCAACGGTTAAATCTATAAAAAAAAAAACGAGAAATGAGAAACACTTATGAACCCCATCAACAAACGAATGCAGCGGGTTTTAACTTCTCAATATGTACCAACCTTCACCCTAACCTGAGATTACTAGTATAGTGTAAATTCACTACATCGAAGGACTCACTATAAAATATCAATTGGAATGGCCTAACGCAATCAATAGACATGTTTACAATAACAAGAGAACATTCATAAAAGGAATAGATTTGTTTTATGACACAATGTAAAACAACATAAATAAAACAAAAATAGAAAGGGGACTGAGATGCACAACAAAAATAAGAAAGACATCTATGGACTTCGACAAAATGCCGTTGAATAATATAACGTACACAGGTAATTAAAAAAGAAGTTTTGTAAAATAGGGACGAAAGATACCAAAAGGACAGTCAAACTCATAAATCTAAAACAAACTGACAACGCCATGGCTAAAAATGAAAAAGACAAACAGACAAACAATAGTACACATGACACAACATAGAAAACTAAAGAATAAACAACACGAACCCCACCAAAAACTAGGGGTTATCTCAGGTGCTCCGGAAGGGTAAACAGATCCTGCTCCACATGTAGCATCCGTCGTGTTGCTTATGTGATAACAAATCCGGTAAATAGTCTAATTCGGTAGGTCACATTCATGAAAGGGAAGGGGATGGATTGTAGTTACGACGTAAGAACATATCCGATTTCATTTGTGAAACGGCGTCCGTAAAATTTACGAAGGGATGATATCAATTTCCCTATTTGGAACTCTTGGTTTAATAGCTTCCTTGTGAGCAGCAGCCCTCTATCAAGAAAATCATGATAGCAAATGCAAGCACGGGAATATCGTTTCAATTGGGAGATATATACGCCGTATGCAGGTGCTGCTGGGATGTTGCTACTCAGAAATGGAAAGTTCACATTTGGAAAGCTGAAATCATCTCTGGAAATTGTAAGGAGTGCATAGAGTTCAAAAATATATTTAAAAAAATAGATAAATTTATAGTTCAGAGTACGAGAACAGAAGTCATAATCTATCGTTATGCTAAATACCTATCAAAAAGATGGTATATATATTTATTTAAAAAAAATAATGAGGCGAGATATAACACAAAATAAGTAAACATTGAATATAAAAAATACCATGGCAACACAAAGACGCAAATAAGAAACGAAAGACAAACAGCAATATACATACAGCTGAATATAATTATCAAAAATACCAGGATTATAACTTAGTACGCCAGACGCGCGTTTCGTCCACATAAGACTCATCAGTGACGCTCATATCAAAATATTAATAAAGCCACACAAGTAAAAAGTTGAAGAGCATTGAGGATCCAAAATTATAAAAAATTGTGCCAAATACGTCTAAGGTAATCTATGCCTGGAATAAGAAAATCCTTAGTTTTTCGAAAAATTCAAAGTTTAGTAAACAGGAAATTTATAGAAATGACTGTCCCTATGGTATCTTTCGTCCCTCTTTTATATACCATAAAATGAATCAAATATCTCATATACTTTATAAGAAATGTTGATTTTTTTTTAAATATATGAGATATCTCATTTCCGTTTTAAGATATCTTATGTATGTAGTTTATACGATGTCTTATATAATTGATTAGAAATCTTATAAAAAAAATCATATAAGATATCTTGTAATTTATAGTATAACTATGTAAGACATTATATTAAACTATATGAGATAACTTATAATATACATAAGATATCTGATGAACTATGTAAGAGATCTATAAGATATCTCATATTATATATGAGATATCTTATTTAATATTATCTATAAAATATCTTATATACTCTTTCTTTTATAAGATATCTTATTTAATCTTTCTTTTATCTCATATGATATCGTATATAATCTGTTGAATAGATATATCTGATATTATCTTTCTTTTATAAGATATTTTCTATAATTTATCATATTTATAAGATATCTTCTGAATTATATTAGCTATATTACAAACTATATAAGATATCTTATAAACTATATAAGATATCTTATAAACTATATAAGATATCTCATGAATTGTACAAGATATCTTATTAACTATATGTAAGATATCTCATGAATTATATAATATATCTTATAAACTATATAAGATATCTTAGAAAGTTGATAGTTATCTTGAGGTTAGAGTAAAAAGTAAAACGGCTTGCCATAAGCAATACTCAATCAAGGAAATTATGGTCGGGAATGCAGGCTCTGGAATATATATACTTAATTTGCAAAAGTTTTGTTTTCAACATTTACATATTCTACATGCTTCTTTTTGTAACTTCATGGGGTGTAAAAGAGTTGACCGAAGTTCATTCTACAATTGTACGCATGGTCAACGCTTTTACAACCCTATGTAAAATTCTCAGCATAATAAACCTTATTGCTATGAGTAAATATTGTCTACTCAATTACTGGTAGTATTGGCTCTCTTACTGGGATCGTCACTTTTTTCCTAAATCATGTACACCAAAAAAAATATTCTACAGGATCAACATTCTCGTTATGTACTCACGTTTGGAGTCATACATCCGCTTTTGTAGATTATCTCCCCTGTTTTGTCTGTAATTCGCTCAACACCACATATCTGAAGGAAACAATGTATTTATAATATATTGCGGTTCAGTTCCAGACGAGGAATATAAAGTTATTCTAAAGATAATATCATAACAATTTTGTTCTGATATATAAAAAATGTCATATCAAATAAATCATTACTCACAAAATGAAATGAGGTCGCAAAGTAACTCGCTAGAAAGAAGCAAACATCGATAACCATAATATTATAGTCTATTTTTCAACGTCCGACTGTAACGCCTAATCAAACATGTTAAAAAAATCAATCGAAAAGTAACGCAGTTCACGTAAGGAATGAAAAATACCTCGATCGAATATTTATAAGAATGACTCATACACCAAAGCTGTTATAGTAAATATAAGTAAAACAATACCTGATTATCAGAGCATTCTTGGACGTGTTCACAAAATCGTGGATGTCGAATCCCAGGACAGTTGAAGCATGTCAGAGCTAGCGTTAAAATTAAAAACCAGTTTGATATATTATATACGTATCCTAGCTGAATTCATCACTTTCTAATATAATTAGGAATACAATTTTGCACGTCAGACTCGCGTTTTGTCTACAAATGATAATATAATAGAACTATTCAGCTTTTTTTTAACCTATCATGTTGCCAGAACTTTTCATTTTAGCTATTTACTATTTACTTCAAATGTTTTAAATAGCTTGATACTAAACAGTAGCTTGCAATATTTGTATTCGTGTTGGATGATAAAGGAAAGGAGTGAACATTAGAGATGTTTAACCACGAAGATAGACATTTACAAAAATAAATTCATTTTACATAGTTTTAAAGACATCAACAATGTTTTTATGGTTTGAGATATAAAGTAAAATACCAAAAATACCAAAACGATAAGTTTTTTTTATCAATTTGCAAAATTAAAAGCTTGAACAAATGAATAAGAAACAACTGTCATATTCCTGACTTGCTGCAGGAATTTCCGTATGTAGAAAATGATGAATTCAATCTAGTTTTATAGCTAGCTAAACCTCTCACATGTATGCCAGTCGCATAGAATTTCATTTTATTTACAACAATAGGTTAGCAAAACAAACAGATGTTAATGTTTGTGTCATTTTGGTCTTTTGTGGATAGTTGTCTCATTGGCAATCATACCACATCTTCTTTTTTATATAGACATAATAGTTAAAATTGTCAAACATTGACGTTCTGGATACAATTGAACTTTGTAAACATGTATACCTGAACAGCTAACTGCCTGTAAAAACAGCAACACAAGGTTACCTGAAAAAATGTGTAGAATAATTGTGAATTTCAAATTGAAGTCGCTAAAAATGAAACTACGGTTCAAATATGAATTAAGATGATTAAGTATATTTCTATAAGTAATTTTTTGTCTCAAAGATAGTATTTTTTTTTATATTTTTTCAAATAAATTCATGAATTTAACTTCATCATTTGGAACTCTTGGTTTAATAGTTTCCTTTTGATTAGCAACCCTGTAACAAGAAAATCATAATTAGAAATACAATCCTGTACTGATCCCGATGTTGCATGAATGCCTGACATTATCATGTGACGTGTTTTTGCAAAATGAAACTGGACACGGTAAAAACGGATGTATTCTTATATTAATTGCTTCAAAAGACCATAGTCTGTCACATGGTATGTGTTGTCATTTAAGCGATATGTGTTTAACATTTACATAAACGGGAGGTTTGGCTTGCAATAAACCAGGTTCAACCAAAATTTGTTCTTTAAAGGTCCTGTACCAAGTCAGGAATATGACAGTTGATATCAAACAGTTAGTTTCTATGCTACTTATTTAATGTGTTAAACTGAAAACTCGGCGATTCATCAATCTAGTCTCTTGTACATACCATTGTGCCGTCATATAGCTAAGCTTTTACCGGCTTCAAATATCAACATCTGAAGTCAAGTGCTCGGAGCACAAAAAGCATGCTCGAAATATGAAATCCAGCATTTTGATTGGTTTATTTTGGAGTATGAGTATAAAAACTGAGTCGCAATTTTTATGACATCATGGCCAGGTATTTTAAATCTTTTGTACGCTTCGGAATGTAACACCATTTGAAGGAAAAGAAGATCCTCGGGAGAAAGTTGAGAAGTTTCGTATATTATTTGAGAAATTATATACATGTTTGTTCGTTGCAATGGTTGAACACACATTGCTATATCTTTGGCCGTCATCAATGACCTTACTAATTTATAATGGATATGTCGTAATATTGTCTTATGATGATGGATACGCCATTGAAATAAATACAAATTTAGAATCACTTTTTTGTTTTAATTGTATCACACTCTGTGAAATATGATACGTGAATTAGCTCTGCATGCAAAAACAAAGCAACAGACCGCAACCATAAGTGATATAACTTTTTCGACATCAAAATGCAGTTCAACGAGTTCTATAAATGCACATAAACTTTAGTAACGCATACTCCGTCTTTCTATATGTATTGCAATTACCAACTTAACGGTTAAATAAAACAAAATGTTTCTCGGTAAACGTGGTCAATAACAATACTTAAAAAATAAAAGCATCAATTGTGTAGGCTATATGACTTACCTCTTTATAAATATGATATATTAGTAAGGCATACAATTTAACGATCATTAGCAAATCAATGGTGTGTAGTAGAGAAATTAAATAAGGGACATTCAGTACTTATCAAAGCAACTCCCTTACAAGAAAGGAACTTTTTTTTCGAATAATGAATTCTCTTCGAGTGCCTTTCAAAAATGGTTGTTCCACTCAGGTTTGGTCTTTAATAAACAAAACTTACCGACTTGCATTATTCTTTAACAAGTGTTTTCTAGATATGTTTCAATTCATATGACGCAAAAGTTTAATCTCTGATAAACAAAACTAACCGACTAGCATAATATGGCATTGAAGGTTAAGATAGTTTTGGTCTAATCTTTTTGTGTCACGATTTACTATAATCAGGTGATACACAGCTACATTTTGCATGTTTATTTTTGCAGTACCTTGAAGTACCGAAACGTACTTATTAAATAATGTACTTGGAAGCTATGTTGCTTTATGTTAGAACCATACTTTCATAGCTATTGTAGAAATGGAATTGAAAGTTGAATGTAACAGATTTATCTTTTAATGTGTAGTATATTGTTGGTGCAACAACTGTTCTGAAGCATTCAAGTACTTTTGAAGGTACCAGGATTATCATTTGATACGCCAGACGCGCGTTTCGTCTGCATCTTTCTATAATGGGGTATGAAGTTTTGGAGGTACATCAATTTTTCATTTCATATTTGCTAAAGGGTGACAATTTAAAGGAATATGTATGTTGATATTAAATGTGTGAAGTCTATTTACCAGGTCTGTGTAGGTCTCTATATTGTTCGTAAAATTTTGACTTCGAATACCTCCATATTTTACTAATACCGGCGTCACACATCAGCGTAAAGTTCCGACGTACGCCAGACGTGGTTAAAAATCATGTTCTGTATCGTTTTTATCTGGCGTACAAGTAGCGTACCTAAACGTTTATCTGGCGTACAAGTAGCGTACCTAAACGTGTATCGGGCGTTCAAGTAACGCATGTTGAATTATGCCTGGCGTTTGTCTAACGTAGATGGAATGCACGCTAAGAAGGAAAAACAAGTCTCTTGAGACGCATTACGGTCGTTTCTGGGATGATAATACGTGCTTTTGGCGTGTCTAGGACGTTTTATTATGGGTGGTTGTTATACCGGCGTCACACATCAGCGTACGCCGGGCGTGTTGAAAAATTATGTACGCTGCCCATACGCTAATAATTTTGGATGCATTCAACCTGTCAATTATAACGTGTGCATAACGAGCTTTAAGCGTGTATTAAACGTACGAGAAGCGTACCTAAGCGTTTATCGGCGTTCAAAAAAATTTATGTTGACGTATGCCATGGCGTAGATGGAATGTACGTTACGAAGGAAAAAGTTTCTTGAACGTATTTGAGACGCGTCCCGGTCGTATCTTTGATGTTCTATTATGTTTTTTTTTGTTACAAACACAACTGCATACGTTTTAGTTAAAGTCGGACGATCTTGAAAGCGTATACAACGTGCCTTAAATGTGTCGCAAGCTTATCTGTAGCGGCCGGCGTTCAACGCGCTTGTAGCGTATGTGATACGTGTGATACGTGCGTGTAGCAGGTATACGATCATCTTCGCAAGACAAGGGTTACTATTAACACCCGTTCTCCTTATCCCTGGCGGATTGAGATAAATTTTCGGAGACATAATGTGAGACTGTTTATAATGGTTGCACTAGAAACTTGCTGCATCCAATCAAAAAGCGCCTTTAACATGATCACGTGTAAATGTAGAAAGTGTTTGTAAACAATTGCCACGTGTTACGTCTTTACATGTGACTATATTTAGTGATAACTTGAATGTTTTTAATCAACTTATAGTAGCTCCTGTGTATGTTTCATGCACAAAAGCATGAATGTTTTTTTTTCGTTTTTTTCTCGTTTCCGGCTTTACCAAGATTGTAGCATCTAGACTCCACAGTGTTTTTACCTCCAAATTGAAGAGTTCAATTGCTACAATTTTGGGGTCCTACTAAAATGCGCCCGGGTAAATAAAAAGCGCCAGGGGAAAAGAAAAAGCGCCCGGGGAAAAGAAAAAGCGCCCGGGGAAAATAACAGGCGCCCGGGGAAAATATATAGATATTTTATTGGCATGAGACAACTTTGTGTTGATGAAATAAGTTATGCACATTATTTTTTTTAAATTTTAGACAAGTAATTTTTCAAATTCAGATAATAGACATTTGTAATAAAAGTATGAATGTTTCAATTTTAACAATAATATAATTTATGAATACTATATTTCGAAAGACTGATTAAAATGGATCACAGTTTATGCGGAAGATTTATAAAATGTAAGACATCAAAAGGCATGTTTTTCAAAAACGATATCAAAATGAAAAATGTAAAAAAAACGACTTAAATTTCACAGATTAATATTAATTTAATCAAAATTAAAAGAGTTACACATAATACATCAGCAAATAAAGCAGTACGTACTATACATGTACCGTAGTAAAACAAGGGGGTAAAAAGCAGGAGTTAAATTTAAAAATAAGCATTAAAACCCTGTTAAGCATAGCCATTGAAACAGTTTTAGTTTCATAAAAAAGATATAATAAATGTATAACAGCATCTGCATAAAAAAGTGTTCACAATGCAGTTGCGAAAATATTAGACTTCAGGCATCATATCCACATTTATATTAAGGACAAAACAAGCAATGATTATTTTAAGGAAAAAATTTATTGTTATAAAATATTATTATTTTATTCTCCCGGGCGCTAATTTTCCTTCTCCGGGAGCTTTTTCCTTTCCCCGGGCGCTTTTTCTTTTCCCGGGCGCTCTCGGGCGCTTCCGGGTGCTTTTTAGTAGGACCGCAATTTTGCCGTTTCAGAATCTAATGCATCCTGGGTAATATTTTCAAAAGCGTACACCAAAGCGTTTTGATTGGTTTAAAACGTTATAGACAATGGAAATTCAACCAATGACGTAACGGTATTTTCACTTTGGGGTACAAACAATGAAATTACCCATGATGCTTTAGATTCTGAAATGGCCAATTGGTCAAGAATAATGTATTCGGAATTCGAAGATGGAATACGATAGACACACGCTCGAGTTGGATGAAAATTTTTATGCTGCATAAAATTTTCTCAAAGTTGTAGCGTACACCAAGGGTATACCTTTGTATTTCGACGTACTTCAAACTTATTCAACGCGCGTTTAACGACTGCTTAGCGTTCCTCTGGCCAACCATCTTGAAGCGTATACACAACGTTCCCTAAACGTGTCTCAAACTTATCAGTAGCGTTTTCAACGCGCTTGCTGTTTATGTATTATGTGTGTGAAGCGTACATGTAAATGCTAGACAAACGCTTGAGCAGGATGAAAATTTAAAGCATTCACCAAGCGCTTACCTTTGAATTTCGACGTACGCAACGCACGTTTAACGATTGCTTAGCGTTCATCAGGCGTACACTTAAGTATTCGACTTTCCGGTGTCAACGGTTTTGTCCAGTCTTGCTAGTAACGTACGAGTTAGACCTGAGATAGTTTTATATTGCATTTGTACATTAATATTGTTGTGGATCGGTTCATATTCACAAGCTATACAGTTGAGTCTGCCTCATAGCTCGACTTACCTCTAGAAATTTATAATAAGATTCAGTAGAGAACAAAAATTAATGACAAGAGATTATTTCAGCTTCACTTTTGCATGTTTTGTGAACTTTCCTTTACTATGAAGCAACATTGATATAACAGCGCCTGAATATGAGGAATATATCTAACTGTTGATTAGATGTTCCAAGGCTTGCATTTCCAATCATGATTTATTTTGAGGAGTACTGTGCTGTTCACAAGAAAGCTACTAACTAAAAATTGTGGTGAAGTTGAAGTCATCCCTTTAAAAAAAATTCGGGATGATGATGTAACAAGGAGTTTGAGCCCTTTTTGGGATAAGAATCTTTATCGGATATCTTTACAAGTCCCCTATAACAGTTGGATGACGTACCATAATGGAATATCTGATTCACAGAGGACAACAGATATGTTCCAATCGTCCAAACTACAATCCCGTCATCGTTTGATTAATTTTTTGCGAATGAAACCTACGAAATTTACTTATCACTGACGTGTTTGTACGTACATGACCAACACGAGGTGTGCCACATAAGGAGGATCTGCTTACCTTCCCTGGTAATGTTGAAGTTTTAGTGGGATGTCGTACACATAAATATAATTATTTCTTTTTTCAGATTTCCGAGAATGAAAATATTAGACCTCATTCATGTATTTGTGATAAGGAAATCAAATACTAGACACAAACTTCGATAGTGACCTAATACGCTATGTATGGAGTCAGTAAATTCCATATAGGGTGATAGCGCAATGTTGTGTCCCTTAGTGAAAAGACTATGTTGAGGAAAATAAAGAAAGGCTTATACAGACGAAGAAATTGATGATGCACTATTTAAATAAATGCCGAAAAAATACATATTTTAAATAAGGAAACAAGTTGTTATTATTTCTGAAAAGGCCGATGTAAGTAGATTCGTCATATTCAAAACTTGACCACTTTGATAGGCTTCTCTGATAAAAGTCATTTGTTACAACAGTGTGCTAGTGACATAATATGATACGTATGGAGTCAGTCAATTCCATATTGGGTAATAGCATAACTCCAAGCCTAATATGGAATTTACTGACAAAATAAATTACCAGATTACAAATGTATCCTGGTTACAGAGACTTGAAACTATATTTCTACATGATATTGCCTTGCCACTTCTTAATAGCCTGTATTCATGATTTTGTTATCTTTTGTTTTGTATTCAAATAGATTTGCATTTTAAGGGGAAGTAACTCTTAAACAGTGCATTTTCTGAAGGATTCTACATGGAATTTTCCTATTTTGTATTTTAGCCGGAAAAAACATACGGTAACCCTATCTTTTTTGATATTCTCAAAGCATTGTATGAAAGCTATCTTTTCCTTAAGTATTTAACAATTCTATCATTTTGTTTAGTTTCTAATCACAAAATTGTGTTTTTTCCTGTATCATCCATACAAAATGTGTAATTTTGTCACGCTCTGTAGCTTGAGAAAATGCGCTGTGACCTATCATTTTTATTACATTTTTCAACATATATCAATAGATACTACGTTTTGACTAAGTATGATTAAATTCTATCATTTTTATTTTAGACTCCCATCCCACCTTAAGTCACTTTATCTTATCAATCTACAGTGACTTAGGAAGTTTGCATCTCTTTAAGTGTTTCAGGACAAAATTCCTGAAAGTTAATCTTCTAAATAAAGATGGTTTTGAGTTAAGAGTTATTTCCCTTTTTCAACAAATGCACAAGTTTTCCCATTTTCAGTTTGTTATGTTGACTGGTACAGTTTTTAAAAAAGTTGTTTTTCTGAAATATCTTAATTTACATAAGCTTTTTTAATTCATTTCTACAATCAAGTAAAATTTCTTCTCAAGACTTGGTGGTACATAATATGTTTCAAATTAGTTATAAAATAAACAAAAAACAGTTGTTCACAGGTAAAGTACATAACTATAAATCACACGGGAGAAATTTTAGTAAGCAAGATCAAATTTGCCATGGCCAAAAGCAATTAATTTCTCATTTCTGATATATAATTCTGATCATCTTTTCTCTTAAGTTTTTGATGAGTTGAAATCAAAATACAATTTACGTACTATATGATAAGACATAAATGAGCTATCCAACACACAAGAATTAATAAGGGATAGTTCTATAAGCTTCCTTTCAGTAAATTTATTCAGACTTTACTGTTTATCGATATTTCTGATGAATATAAAATTCCATTATAACGTATATCCAATATCTTTACATGTACCCATTCTTAAATAATGGAACCGCATATTAGATTTTTCTGTTTCTCAAATGCATCCTTATTCTTGATGAAGGTAACATTCATTCAAATTAGAAAAGAATCTAATAAAAAATTAAGTACTGCAATAAAAACTGATGACAAGACAAAAGCATTATTCCCGAAATAACTTTTTAATTTGTCAACATCAATCCAAAACTATTCATTCATGTTATTTGAAAATGTGTCTGTAGTAAATATATGAGATTTTGTTTAAAAGAAAATGGAAACAAAGTCATCTCACATGAAAACACCTTCAATAGACAAAACTTAATATGTATTAAATGAAAACATGTCTGAGGTAATATTGTGTTTTTATTTAACTTTCCAATGAGTTTTAGTTAAATAACATTAAAAGGAAATCATATAAAAACAACAACAAAACAATATATATATAACAAATAAAATAGAAAATAATCATAAACTAGTCATAAACAATCACCCACATGGACATGAGACAACAAATGCTTTGCTCCTGAATGAGGAAATAAAAGAAAGATTCCAGAGTTTAAAATAAATATACCTGGTTTTTTGTTTGAAAATAGGAATAAAACCATTTGAAGACTTTGTATCTGTCATACTCTGAAAATTAAAACGTACTGAAGAAAAACTTATCAGATCAATAAATACAATTAAATTTGAAATAATTACATTTTAGTAATAAGCATGTAAAATAACAGGATTGATTTCTGAATTCTGAATTACAGAAATGTTATATCATGTATATATTGTCCTTAAGACTGAAAGATTTCATTTAAAGATCTCCCAAAATGTATACATATTATAAATAGCTACATGTATTAAATATTACTTAACTTTCCGAAAGGGTTGTTGTTCAAAGACTTAAATATATGTACATATACAAAAAATTAACAAAGATGAGAAAACTTCAGAATTTAGGGAGTGATGTCGGAGTTTCCTAGTGTCACACCAGGAAAAAACTCGGTGTATGGAGTTTGGGATGGCTTTCGCGAAAAATATACTGTATCTACTAAAATGGATACAATTATATAATGGATGATAAATATTAATATATGATATGACCAAAAAAAACTTATATGTCTGTTGTGGGTTACCCAATGGTCCCTCAACTGAAATCCTTAAATCATTGACCCTAAGCCATTTTATTGCCATGCCATTGTAAAGGAAAAGATTAACTGAACTTGTCTCAAAAACTTTTTTAGACATCCAAATGTTCATCATGTTTATTGTCCTGCCATTTTATTTTGTACAAAAACCAAGGCAAATAATCAATTATTAAAAATGGGGTTAATTTGGCTATGACAGGAACAACTGAGACCATAAAAAATACCAGACCACATAACTCAAAATAATGTTGCAAAAAAATGTAAAATAATGAAAACACTGACCTACCTACCTACCATATTTTTTGCAGGAAGAAGTCGAAATAGATCTTAATCTTTTTGTCTAAAATATCTATAAAATAATAAGAAAAAACTCCTTTGTTTATTTTCTTTTAAAATGTTTCAGATACTCTCATACCATATAATATATAAAAATCATAATATGTATTATGATTTTTGTTCTTTAGGGATAGGCAATAAGCATGACAAAAGTTTAATTATTTTTGATCATATTATAAACAGCTTCCCCAAGTTGTTTTGTTGTCTGATTCATGCTGTAGGCTTTGGTTGCTTGATCGTAGCATTCATCTGTAAGTTTCCATCTATGTAGGCTAATCTTGAATCTTGTCTCCAGTGAAATATGTTCAAAGTCAGCATCATGTGATAACTTGTTAAATACCTTTCGACATGCAACATTCATGCAGGCATTGAGATACTTAGGTAACTTGTATTTTTCTGCTTCTATAATGTTTTGGACAATTTGTGGTGAAGTTATAGAGTCACTTTTCTTCTTCACCAACTTTGTGAGATACCAATCTGCCCTTATTCTGGCATCTTCTGCTAGGTATTCATCAATCAGAGGCAAAATCTGGTGTATGGTGTCCTCTGAAAATTAAGGAGAAAATAAATTAAGAACAAACATTTACCCCAGATTAATTTTATTCAAATGGTTCTTATTTCATGGATTTAGTTAGAAAAGGTAAAATATTGTCTTTTAAAGTATTAAAGAATACAAAATGTAGATTAATGTTTAATGTATATAATTTTTTTATGCAGAATCTGTTATAACAAAAAAATATCAATGTCATGTGAGACTTTATGACCTATAACAAATATGTATAAATTTAAGACACATTTACACATACATGTAATACAAAATGTATTTCCCCATCATTTGAACTCTGGTGGATTATGGTCTCATTGGCAATTATATCACATCTCCTAAAATTATTTTTATATGAACTATCATTATATATTAAATAGTAGTCTCTATTATAACATCTTGTCCAAATACTGGGCAATATAGAGATGGCAATACAGTATAAAAAATAGCAATGTTCAATAAAATGGAGAATGGAAATGGAAATAGGGAATAAGTAAAATATCCGGTTCTATGTTGATGAGTTGCTGTCTCAAAAATTTATACCCCATATCTCATAGCAGACATTTAAAATGTTGCCTTAAATTTGTATTCAAACTAATGCAACTGTGGTTATTGGAAATATAGCAACTTCTTGATTGCATCTCTACTTTTTTCTATTTTTTTTTTTTTAATTTTTATTTTATCTATATATCAGTGTGTATATTGTGACTTATCATTTAAATATTTTTTTTATTTACCCTCAAATGGATCCTGGATACCTGGATGTGCTACACGTATGAACAAGACAAAACTTTTATAATCCTTCCCAGTGAAAACTATTTCATTCTTTTTCTTCTCTTGAAAATCACTGGTTAACATTTTCTCAAAAACCACTGATATCTGTTTAAACTCTTCCTGAGTAACATAAAGCTTTCTGTTGCCAATTTTTAGTGTCAAGTCAGATAACTGAAAAATCGAGTCTAATCTATCCATCTCTTTATTTCTATCTTCTTCTTTCCTTACAAAATGGTTTTCACATCTTGAAACTGGTGTCACCGAGCATGAAGACAAGTCCTTGTCCATGAGCCTTTATTCAAATATAAGAAATCACATAATACATGTAATAGATTATACATTATCATGATTATGTTAATGCATATTAGTCAAGGAACAAAGTTCTAATGTCCCCTGTGTTGCTATTTTTTTCATTTATCCAAAGGTACTTTCAAGGGCAATAACTAAAAAAAAAACATTGGTTCTTAAAACAATTTATAGATACATTATATAAAGGCTTCAGAGCAAATGCAATATGATTTTAGTTATAATTAGTTGTTCCAAGAGGCATCAATTGCAATGATTAAAAATATTTGATCAGAACCTGCTCTTGAAAATATAAACCTATAATACATGTATATAAAATTTCATAAACATGATAAAAGTCAGGGAAGAATTGTGAACATGAAAGCACTTATGATGTATTGTCCATATAATTAATGTGTCCAAGGTGCATAACTCTTTTAAAACTATTTGATCTGCACTGATTTTTTTGTAACTGTCCAATACATTGCTAATATCATGAATATAAACCTACATGTATGATATAACATGTTCAAGTTTTGGACAATCAATACATTTGAATGGGAACGTATGGTTAGAACCCCCCCTCCCCTGCCTTTAATTTTAACATGTGTTGAAGAATGCCTGTTTTGAAAATGTGCATGTCCAGTTTTCCTATCAATTTAACAGTTTAAATTTTTTATCCATATTCCCCATGCAAACATATATAAACAATTACTGTGATCTCTGGGAATTTCCTTCACGTGGATCTTTAATGTTAATGTACCTGCACTTGTATTAAAAAGAGAGAGATTAATAATCAGTTACCAGATGGGTTAAAAGAATAGATAAAGTGTATCAATAATACATTAAACAGATTCTGATGAAGATTAAGATGACAGAAGTCTATAAATTTAATTAATTAAATTCACAATCTTCAAACTTTGATCCCTTGAAAATTTATTTTTCAGAAATGGAAAAAAAGTTCTAAAGTCAGGGGGTTTACCTAGCTAGGGTCGGTCAGATAACTGGAATCACACATATATTTTTATCTGGCCTTACGTACAACGTATTCTAAACTTTAGAAAGATATATATATTTTACAGTTTATCATTTGCCAATCATGTACATGTATCATTGTAAGTACATGTACACCTATGTTATTACAGAAAATATATTTGCCTGATAATAAAAAATGCATTTTGATGTATTTACTAATCATCTAATAACAAACATATGTTACTACAGATTAAGAAATAAAGAACAACAGACAACTCATGAAATTATCTGTAATAAGACATGTATGGTTTTTTTCTCTAATAACTTTCAATTAACTTTATAAGTTAGACACTTGACTGATAAAGCAAATGTAGTGACTCAGTCTAGTCCAAATAATTTTGACATTACGTCTTAAAAGTGTATTTTATATTTTGCTTAGTTGATGGGCGTCAAAGAAAAGTAATAAAATATCTTTAAAGACGTTATAATAATAGGACTAAACTCTATAGAAAATGCTGACGAAATTTGAGTTCACACAGTCATTTTTTCACATAAATAAGGCCATTTGTTTTCTTGTTTGAATTGTTTTACATTGTCTTATCGAGGCCTTTTATAGCTGATTATGCAGTATGGGCTTTGTTCAATGTTGGAGGCCGCACGGTGACCTATAGTTGTTATCTTTGTGTCATTTTGGTCTTTTAATTTGTGGACAGTCGTCTCATTGGCAATCTTACCACATCTTCTTTTTTATAATATTTGAACTAATTCTCTTACTTTTCTTCTCTATAAAACTGTACTCAACTGAATAAGTCAAATTCTAATATTGTATACTCATAGAAAGTGAAGAGTTGTTAAAATCACAAAAGCTTTGTAGTTTGTAATCTTTGGTGGCAGAAACCAGTTATTTTACAATAAATCTTTAGAATTTCATGGATTTATGATTTTATTTTCTTGAAAATTCATTCAAGCTTATATACAAATAAAATGTATGGTTTCAAGGAACTAAGATGTGTGCGTGCTTATGTAAATATATAGAAAACCTTTAAATGTGGGTGTCTGTCCAGCATGGAGATTTTAAAATTTATAAATGCATTGCAAATAAGGCAAAAAATGTGATGCTCTGATACCAATCTAATGCTCACCTGCAGAATCCTGCTAAAAGCCGACAAGAATTATAGGCAAAATTCAAGAGATAAAGGATATTCAATGAATTAGAGCCTTGTCCGAACCTATCCTTACCATCAAAATCTCAAGATATTTTTGTTTACAAAAAAATGAATATTTCCCCTACTTTGATTGGATGCCGTCAAGTGAGGAGACTACAATTTTGACATCTGATTGGACCTATATGTGAGGGAAATCCCCTCTCTGTGTATGCAACTACTTACTTGTGTAGTACAATAGCCTAGAATCTACATTCATTTATTTTTTCAGTCCACATGAAGCAGTTATATACCTCAATACTTAACTATAACAAAATTTCTGCGTGGGACACTTGTTCTGGTACACCAAAACTGGTACCTGCCACCTTTACGCAAAAAAACAAAAGGATCCATTTGCTGGAAGGGACAGAAACGAAGAAAATTATTGCCTTATTGTATAGCGTAAAAAACTCCTATTTAAAACCACCGCACGTTTCACCACTCGGAAATTCTCATCAGGATAAACTGTTTCATTTAAAAAAAAAAAAAAAAAAAAAAAGGAAGCACACAGACTTTTCTAATCTTTGTCAAGCACTTACTTTAGGATTTATTATAGTCAACACATTTTAGTGTCGATTTTAAAAGCTCACTAGAGCTTGTGTTACTTTGTTACTTTGCACAGGCCAGTCAGTGTATCGACAATAAAAAAACAACTTTAATTTGATTTGATTTGAGTTCATTACTGAGTAATCATTATTGATAGTATATATATATATATACAAAGAGTGAAATTTAATTAATTTTACGGCCTATGTAGCCATGCGATTTTACTGAATGAATAGAATTACATA
Organism: Mytilus trossulus; assembly: GCF_036588685.1. NCBI lineage: Eukaryota > Metazoa > Mollusca > Bivalvia > Mytilida > Mytilidae > Mytilus > Mytilus trossulus. The sequence continues at coordinate 56,741,803 of NC_086382.1, forward strand.
TATATGGTTATCTTAAAAATATCAATAGTACATGCTGGGAACAGTATATCTAACATATATATGTTCCTGGTACATGGTATTGGAAACTGTTTGCATTTCTAAATCAAGTTACTAAATGTTAAGCAGACTAAATATATTTTGAACAGATTTTTTGTTCCTTATTTGAGTATACCGAAATAAGAGAACTGTCTATTTATTAGATTGAGATGATAACAGACACCTAAGACGATCAAATCCAGCAAAACGTTTCCATCAACTCATATTCAGATGTCAGAGGAACACAGGAGAGATTAGTATCATCTACTTCTACTTCTACTTTGTAGTGACTTCCTTCGACACGATTAAGTTTATGTAACTTAAACTGCGCATTGCTTTATCTACATACCATTCTTGGAAAATATTATAATTTTGAACAGCCCCCTCTTTCATTACCCAAGGAGATATAAAACGGGTTAAAAGAAGATATATTACTCATCAGGAACAATACATTACAAGCTTAATCTATGTTAAAGTATACCAACAACAACTACATCTGATTCCGAGTTGCTTTCAACTACGACATTTGGTCGATAGTTTTCTCATTGAAAATCATGCAATATGGTCCGAGAACACAGTTATTTCGTAGTGCAATTCTTAAAGACCAGAAATTCAAATAAAAAATCGCAGCTGCTCCATCTTAAGACTAACTGAGATTTGACAGTGTAATGTACTACTACTGGGACAAATAATATAAAAAATATAAAACTTCTACCAGCTCTAACTCAAAATATTGACAATTCTGTGTTAAGGGGGTCTAAATTTAGCTTGACATTCATCAGACGTGTTAATTTTTGTACCCTAAATTTTTAACTTGACCAAATCACTTCTTGAAATAAAGATTAACCACCCAAGTTATTTTAACATGTAATTTCATCCCCTTATTTAATATTTCATGCATTAAATATCAAGAAATACATTAGGAAAGTGTATTCAAAAAATGCAACTTATATACTGTTCACACTAGGGACTTTATTCTTACCAAAGGACGATATCTGTGTCCTTGGACCTATCGCGTTGATATTTTTGTAATAAATTCAACGAATTGTGTTTAACCTATAATAGAAGAAAAATAAACAAAAGGGAAAGGGAAAGCATTTGAACAACAATACATGTTACCGTGAAAAGAGATGTATCTTACAATGATTTGTTTTCTTATATTTTATTTAGTTGAGTTTAATTCTGGGTTAGCTACAAATAGATGTAAGATTTCTTTTCCTCGACAAATCAGTTGAATCATTGGCTTAAAGTTTATAAACATCACAATCAACAATGATAATGTTGCTCCTATTGCATAATACATGTATTGTATATATATATATATAGCAGGTTATGACGTTGCAATCAAACACCCGATTCTCTTTTATAGTCATAACGATATATATCCGTCGAACTGGTACTTCAATCAGCATTTATAGTTGGATTTTGATATATTATCTGCATTCAGAAGACTATCAATATTTAAAAAAAGTACCATGCAATTTTTCTTGGGCTATGGAAAATTCTACGTTTCAATTCACCGTTTTACATAATTAGATATATAAAAAAAAACACAAAAACTATATAGTATTTAGTTATTTCTGATAATGGCGTCTTCTTGCGTTATTTAGCTCCTTGCACAAAGGGTTTTCTTCAAACAAAGGCAAAGGAAGTAACACCACTTTCCTGTCATTCTTAGCAGATGTAGGATGACGGATTGCATAAAAAATACTACCATTGATTATTTCTGTTTACTTCATATTGCGTAAACTGGTAAATTCAACTGTAAACTCGGACATTAATATTCTGACCCCACTCATTTTAATGATGACTTTTGTACTTTGGTGAGTTTTTTTTAATCAGTTGTGTCAGATGTTCGGACTCCTTGGTGTATTTCCCTTCGATACACGGTAAAAAAAAAGTAACACCCGTTAATCTTTTCATATAAGACTTAAAATAGCTCATAAAAAGATGTTTACCAAAATTTAAGCAGATTCTTGATTTTTTTAGTTGTTTTCAGACCAAAGCTGTACCAATGAACATATAAGGTAAAATTCGACCGAATCAGCCTTTCCCGCCACATTCTTAAAATTAAAAAAAAAACGAAAAGGAGCTTCATGGCCTATCAATATTTTTAGCTTATTTTGAATGTTCTTACGGCTTATAGTATCAATTTGAAATTCTTGATTTTTTTAATTTAACCCATGGCAAGTACATCCCAAATGTGCTTTTCTTAAGTCAGTGTTTTTTTTCTTTCTTGTTGTATATTTGAAATGTGTTGTTGTTGTTGTTTATACCCTTATGACATACTTGGGTTCGATTAGAGGTTGAATGATGATATAGATACTATTATCAAGTGTTGAAGACCGACTGTTAACCTCCTGTTGTCATTTTTTGATGCTTTGTGTTGGTTTAATTCACATGTAGTGATTGTTATCAAATATTATCCGAATTTAGTAAAAAATAAAAGTAGTCCGTAGTATAACGTTTTTAAGATTGGAGTTTTCATAAAAAGGTAAGTTTATATGTATAAATCCTGTAACCTACTGAAAGCATCTGTGATAATGAATTAAGTATGAATATAAAAATATGAAGATGTGGTACGATTACCAATGACACAACTATACAATGTAGTCACAAAACCCCAAATGACATAGAAATAAATAACTATAAGCCATAACTCATACCGCATAGCCAGCTATAATGAAAGGCCCCGAGATGACAAATGTAAAAATATCAAACGAGAAAACTGACCTTGGCTTTGTCAAAACTCATTTTTTTTATACTCAAACTAAAACTCAAAGTGCTATATTTTATTTCGATGGACTCATGCAGTAATGTGCATTTTGGTCCAATAGGGCGAGTTACTCCAATTCGTATAATTTTGAAGTACAGAGTTAGATATATATCAAATAATAATTACCACAAGGCGAGGACCAAATGATATTCTGGGGTAGGATCGATGATTTGTTTCCGTATTGATCAATATTTTTATTTATTCAACACATGCTTGTTTTCTTCGTTTTTTTCGGCGCAAATTTTTTTTCTCTCAATATTTTACACAGATGTATCCCCATTTTTTGTTGCAGAACATTAATTCTCATCCTGTCTTGTGAAAAGTTACGTTACTTTACAGTTCTTAACAGGCCTTTAAGAAAATGAAATGGTCGTTCCCTAATTTTGCTAATCGTCTTAAATCTTAAAGATTTTTACATGATTGTATTCCCTTACTTTTATGTCACTCGTGAAAAGCATAAAAAGGCAAAATTTGACTTTAATTAAAGTTCTTTTTTTTTAATCTAAATTGTGTTCGTCTCCTACGTACATGTAGATATAAATATAAATTGACTAAGAACACAATTATTTAAGTACTATTAGTAACATTATTTTTTCTAATTATAGATGAATGATTCAAAAATAAAGGCGAAATAACTTTGTCATTCCAGGAACTTACAACACCGGCACAGTTTTTTAAAACTCATATATTTTATACATTAGACCTTAATCTAAGAAATCTTAAGAAAGGAACGTAAATGGCATAAAAAAAATAACACTATCATATTACTCTCATTTGTGAAAGCCGTTCTATTCTTTTTATGTAATGTTTTCACATATTCTCGAATCCGTTAGAACTCGATTTCATTCGGTATTTCTGATTTTACTCTTAAACAAATAACGCCCATCTTCAATACAGATACAAAGTTAATAGGTCAATGGAAGTTAAAGTTTGCTAGAGATACCTGGTTTTGATGTGGACAATTCTTTTCTGTCCAGATTTGATAGTTATCCATTTGTATGCTATCATCTACATGGTTGATGACATAAGATAATGATAGGTTTAATGTAAACAGCATAGTAAAATATTTAGCCACTGAAGTATTCAAAGTTAGTATAGTTCATATATTTCCACCACATAGCAGGTAGGTTTTCATAGTATTTCAACCAACAAGTCAAAAAATTAATCGAAAATTAATCGTTTTTCTCCAACTTATAATTTTTCATTGGTAAAGTCAATACGTTTTTTTTTGTACCTTAGTGTTGATGTTATTGGTTGTATAATTTGAGATAATGTTTATTTATTTAATACAGTTAATGATCCCATAATAAGGTCAACATTAATATTAACATTTTTGTTTATTATCACAGGCCATACGATAACCCGTAAATGTTAACTTACTTTTCAATTTGTCCTTGTTGAGTAGTTGGCTTATTGATAATGACATAACAAGCCGTTCTCGTCATACTGTTCTCCATGGGTTTTTTTTGTTTTGGTTTTTTTCATCATTAAAGGAGTAAGTCCGGTAAGGACCGATTTTGGCCTCAAATTTCAGATTCATCTGACGAAAGAGTTTGACCACTTTTTAAACACTTAAGTGTCTATTTCATTTGAATCAATTAGTTTATATGAAAGATTTTAACTGATTTAGTCATTAAAAACGATCCGATTCAAGCTCAAATATGAAAAATCTTCCAAATATGCCGAAAAATGTCACTTTTCAGATGTTTCTTTTGTCAATAATGAAAGTGGCCGCATCCGTGTATTATTATAAAATACAACTTACATTTCAATATTAAGGATGAACAAGAATGCGGCCACTTTCGTTTTACACGAAAACCGTCTAGAATTTAACTAAAATACTAGAATTGTGAAGATTTCAGTATTTTAGCATGGCTTCATGGTGCTAGTATCCGATAATCATGTGTATGTGCATTGTATTGTAAAAAAACCAGCCCATATTTATGTAGCAGAAGCACTCTACTGTCCAATAAATAACTGAAAGGTTACATTTTAACCATTTTGTAAAACTGCTATATTTTGGGGCCAAAAAGGGGTCTTACTGGACATACTCCTTTAATTCTCAGTGCGTATTTGTGAACTTTTTCAATATCTGTATGTTAATTGATAAATATCAATGTGTAAAAGTCCTAATTTTTACTTGTATAGATATCAATAGGCGGAAACAGAATTTTACTTTTATGCAATATGACAAAAACGGATATTCCATTTGAAAATTTAAATACTTTTTTAATCAATCTGTTCAAACGTGGGCAATATTTAAAATACAGTACATGAAAGCATGTTTATTTTTAAAGTTTTAAATGCTATGAATATTAAATATACCATTTGCCTTAAAGCTCTTCCCTAAGTAGACATTTCATTTCGACTTCTCTCTATTAATTTTATTTTAGCGGAATAATATTTCGGTACCATTTACTCGTTAACAACGTATTTATCTTGTTGGCTTAAAACATAGTGTCTAAACTTCGACAGAACAAAATGCCTCGACTTGAAAACATTTAATTTCTAGTATGGTTACATGAGTAAAAATATTTAACTTCTGTTTGCTTTTTTGAATAAGCAGGCGCGTTATGGTTGCCAATGAGACAGCTATGCACCACATACCTAAGGACGGTTTTGTTTTAGTGAGAAATCGTTAACAGTAACTATAAGAACACACTGACATCATTTTCCAGATTAGTGTAACAGTTTTTTTCACAGTCGTTCTAGATAAAATGAAAACAAAGAGCAATGCACTGCAAAACGATGATTAGAATATCGACTAAACTTCTCATTTCAATGAGTAGATTCCATTGAAAGAATTAGACTCATAAAGAACGAAATTTGAATGGATATTGCATATTTGTGACATTTTGCATCTTAATACCAATTTTACTATTCAAGAAACTATAGAAATGGGTAATGCCAAAAAATTAGGAACCGGTTTTGTGAATGTTGTTAAACAATGCTCAGTGTAAAACAATTCAAACGAGAAAACTAACAGAATTTATTACTCAAAATAATGAACGAAAAAACAAATATGAGTTACAACATATAAAAAGTACATCTGTGCAATTGTATATATACCACTGTACATTCGAATAGGTTGTTAAACCATCAATCTGAAAAAAATGTATATACACTGTACATATGAAAATAGGCATAAAACTGCCCATATGTACGGATGGAGATACACTGTATCTATAAACTGTCATACAGATTTATCGTTTATCTAATGAAATGGATATGACCAGTACATTTGATGATATAAATAGTTAAAGATTCCACTGTGTCAGGTCAGACATCAAATGTTCTCACAATGCTATCTATCAACCTTGACTACAATTTGTCATGTCTTAGCATGCTATAGGTGTAGTTAAACTGTACTGACTACTCAAATATTTATGAAATATACAGCCACTGACCGCTTTAAGACTTGTATGTAGTTCAAATTATCGCATCTACTTCTTGTTTATTGTTGAGGTTATCAACAAGGTCGGATACAGTCTGTATCAGCTATGATTCGCAGTAAAGTGATTATTTGGGATCATACAGTGAGTCTGCTGAGAGCATTTTTGACCCTAAATGCTCTCCAACAGCCTACTTTATTTGTCATGATCATTTTTTTTTATTATTATTCTGACGTCATTGATGAGTCTTTTGTCTGTTGGCAAATATTTTTCGTGAGAACTCTCAACTCATAACAAATTCCTTTTTGAAGGTTATATTGTGTGAGTAACCTCGCCTTCTGAGGCAAAGTGGAAATCAAAAAAGAACCAATACAAAACAAAATATGGTCTTTTGTAAAAATATGGTAAAACACATACTATTTTTTTTTCATTAAGATAGTAAGTCGTACAATTGACGTACATTCTTATTTCATTTGAATATATTTTTTAAATTCTAGACCGATTATTTCCTGACATTTTACAATCCAGTCCAAAAAGGAAAAATCTTTATGCGACATTTTCTAAATTATAATTGCAAATCAGATCAATAAGAGTGCAAAACGATTAGTGCATGTCAACATCCAAACATAATTCATTTTCACTTGGGATTTATAGATGATGAATGTTTATTAATTTAATGGACATTCATTTCTTTACGGTTGATATAATAAGTGACCGAGATGGTGATATTTTCCTACTGAAGATTTGTATACCAGAGGTAAGGTGTTTACTTTATAAACTAACACTACTGCTTAGTATAAGACATAAGTTCAGTGTGGCTATAGATGACTCCATATACCATATACCAAATTACTTTCAAGACATGTGTCGACATTCTGTATGTGCATTTCCCCAAGTCAGAAGCATGTAATTCAGGGGTAGTTAGTTGTTCCATATCATGTTTTTCGTTTATTGCTTGACCATAATTAAGGTGGTTCGTTTTCTTGTTTGAATTGTTATAATTCCAAATTTTAGGGCCATTTATTATAGCTTGCTATGTGATATAGTCTTTGTTCGTTCGGTGACCGAAAATTGCTAACCATTCTGCATCAAAAAAAAATTATATGTCGGAGACTTGTCTCATTGCAATCATACCACATCTTATTATTTAGATATTTCTGTCTCTTTGGAAAATACGTTATTTGAATTGATTACAACATGGACATACCTGCCTTTTCGATGTCAGAAGACTTGCCAATGAGACAACTCTCCACAAGAGGCCAAAATGACGCAGAAATTAACAACTATAGGTCATCGTACGGCCTTCAACAATGAGCAAAGCCTAAATTAATAAAATTCAAGTCTAAATAAATGTTGCCATTTCTTCTTTATATAACGATGTCGTAAATGGATATTTCTGCTTCATTTAACGATGTCGAAGGAACATTGACATTTCTACGATGTCCAATGTGGATATGTATGCATTATTAAAAGCTATCCAATATGGATATAATTATTTCTAATTTCATTACACGATGTATAAATTTGTAATTTGCTTCACTGAAGGATTTCCACAGAAGTTTTTTCAGCTTTACTGAGCGATATCGAATATGGACATTTCTGTTTCACTGAACGATTTCCAATAAAGTCATTTCGTATTGTATGTGGTGTTTAGCGATGAAAAAAAATATGGATAAGAAAACATTTATGTATATTAATATCGTGTGTTCCGAAGTAAAAATAAAAGTATAGGCAGTGGAATAAAACAATTATTCCACTTGGCATTTGGATATATGAAGATTTGTTCACCATCGACAAGTCATATTTCCCTTGTGCGATGGCCTCGTGATATATGTTTTTTTCTTAAATCTTTATAGAAATAAATGAAAATTATTAGATTGCAATTTGGAAGAGCAATACAAAGTTCGAGTAGATAATGCATAGTAATTGTGAAATGATAAGAATTTCTGCGATAAAGAGGCGAAAAATACCAGTGGAGGATAAACAATTATACATAGTTTTGTTGATCAAGAGAAAAACAATACATAGTTTCGTTGTAAAGATGAAATTTCACATTTGCTTGACTACCTTAGATAGCTTCATAATAAGTATGACAATTTTATCAAGGACATCAGCCACAGATGTCTGATAAACATAATTTAAATTTTGACACCTCAAGGTATTTATTTATATATTAAATTTTACTTAAAATAATAACAGATTTATTTTAATTTGCATATAATTTTTTGATATATGATATTTCTTTTCAGATAACAGCTTGAACTTCAGAAGATTTTTATTTCATGTATGTTACATTCTAAAACTAAATAATATAAAACCTTTACTAGTTAGAACAAGTTGTGATTGATGTTTAAGCAGGCATTATCTCGGTGAAGCCTAGCCAATGCTAGCGTCCAATTAAGATTCACTCATGATTTAAAAATACAATATAATACTATTATGCCTAATGCTAATGTAATTTTTTATATTTTCGAATTCTTATGAATAGCAACAACCTGCCTTTTATAGTGATTAAGATTATAACACAATTTTGACTGCTGTATCCCTAAATTTGACAGTTTTACCTATTATGTCTGTTTGTTGTATGTACACTAAGTTCTCAATATAAAATAATGGAACTTTATGCAACCGTCATACAAATGACAGGTTTAGCTAGCTATAAAACCAGATTTAATTCAATGTTTTCTACAGAAGAAAATGCCTGTACCAAGTTAGCTGTATGCCAGTTGTTATCCTTTCGTTTGATGTTTTTGAGATTTTCATTTTGCAATTTGCTTAGGGACTTTTCGTTTAGAAATTTCCTCGGAGTTTTTGTATTTTTCTTTTTTTAACTAGAAATTTGTGCGCAGTTATACACATGATTATTGATTGCGTCGATTCTCCTGGGTAAACAATTTATGCAGTTTCTTTACACTTGTATTTATGTTTCATACTTTATATGGTAATTATTTGTATATGTCTCTACAACATTGTACTTTTCTTTACGATAAAAAAAAAAAGAGGAATATATTTATATGATGACTCAGACATATTTTGTAGGCAAGCATGAAATTTGATGATATCTTAAAACACATCGGTGAGTTTGGATACTACCAGAAACGGCTCTATTTGTTACTATGTTTACCAGCTATCAGTACGGGGTGCTATATGATGATGTTGGTCTTTGTTATGCATGCGCCAGATCACAGGTACGATTTAGATTGCAAATTTTGGATTATGAATTTTACTTTTATTTGATGATAATGAAGATGAAAAGGAGAAGATAGAGTAGGATGTGTAGATGGTTAAAGTTCAGCCACAAATATTACAAAATCATACCAGGACTGGGTCATATAAACGCTGAGTTGTATTAAACCCGCTAAGTTAACAATCCGAAGATAGACACGCCCCTACCAAGATACATAAATCTGACACCGAGATAATCAGTTTTCCTTAGTTCCAAAAGCTGCGGGCTAAGCAAGAAGGAAGAAAATATAAAACTTATTACACATCAACATTCAACACCAATTAACTGATTAACCAAATGATTGAAACATTAAGATAAGCATAAATCAACAACCTTTAAAAAGTGGAGCAGATAATTGCACAAGTAATGAGCTAATATGAAAGCTTGTTTTGAGATTTCACCCTTTCCCATCAAATTAATGTTTCTTCCAAAAACTACCATGAACAAAACTGTATTTATACGCTTTATAAACATATATTATATAAGGAGATGTGATATGAGTGCCAATGAAACAACTCTCCATTCTAGTAAAAGTAAACCATCATAGATCAAAGTATGGTCTTCAACATGGGGTCTTGGCTCAAACCGAACAGGAAGCTATAAAGGACCCCACATATGACATGTGTAAAACCATTTTAAGGATATACACCCAAGGAGTCATAAATTTCTATAATTAAACTGTTTTTCTTAACCTGAATTTTTATGACTTTAAAAAATAACTGATGAAGAAAAGATCTATGGTGGTGTAATTCGTTTTTTCTACGACCATTTAAAAGTACCCCATTTTAATGATTTCCCCAATCTTAATAAATTTTTCCCAATTTTTGAGCTATTATAAAAACATAACAGTTTCACAATTTTTTTTTTTTTCATACTTTCGATTAATATGAATTGCTTTCTACTTCAATTGAACGTTGGTGGATATTTATCTTATTTGCATTCAAACCACATTATTATTGTTGTTATTTGGACCAATCTTAATAATAAAAGAAAATCTTAAAAACATTGCTTTGTGTTTAAATTAGAAAATTTGATAAGAGAGGGACAAAAGTTACCAGAAGAACTGTTACAGGCATACTCATAAATCGAAATAAAATGACAACCCGATGGCTAAAAATGAAAAAGACGAACAGACAAAAACAAATGTGTTGCCTTAACGTTTCTAATTTGCCATGATGTCAATTCCTTAGGGATTTCTGTACCCAGAACAAAAATCATATTATTTCAATTCTTTTGTTATAAATTATTGAAAAAAAACACAGATCTAAGAATTTTGGAAAGACAAAAAATTATATGGAATATATATAATAATTTTTGGTAAATCATTTCTCTGTACCCCTCACTCATTTTGTCAATATTTTAGCTGATGACACCACTGCCTGGTTGTAAAATTTATAAATTGAAGTTATCAAAAACTACTTATTTTCAGTACATATTTTTTTCCACAGAGTTTCGTTTGATTATAATCATTTTAAATTCAGTGATTTTTTACACGTGTTATGTTTTGAAGTAATATCCGAACCAGATTTCAACGTGACTTTGGAATATTTCATTCTTAAGCTAAAACGAAAGATTAAAATAGATGGTTTCTAAACTTGTAAGCATTATAAATGAATACCGTAAAAAGATGGGTATGAAGTATCACTTTTCATTTAATTTCTTTTGATGGAATCATGTTTTGGTAATGAGTAGATATCTTCGTATTACAATTAATTAAAAATTGTTATGTTGCCTTGTATGTATGTCATCGAGGAATGTTATGTGTTGCCTTTGAAGCTTACAACCAAGAAAAATTTGATGAAAAATTAATTGTCCTTTTTCAATCTCATTTTGAAACTTGTTTTAATATATACCGGTATATATACACATGTTGTACCGTAGGTATTGTTATCATAGTTAAACACATACTATTTATTTCAATAAAAATGGAAAATATGAAACATGGGAAAGTACATCAGTTATATTTGTCAGTTCTATAAAAAAAAACACTTTACCGTGTAAATTACTTATCTTTTTTATAATTACAAAAATCGGCTGGTATATAATATTTAAATTTTCAGATGTCAGATACCTGGTTTGAACAATGATACTTACAATGTACAGAACCACCAGCATGCCAGTATAATAAACAAAACAATTCCACCATCTCATGATGAGATACACAAGTATGATCGCTGCCATTACTACCAGTACAGAAATAACACCAGAGACATCGTCAAATGTTCTAAATGGGTTTATGATACCAACACTTTCCATGAAACATTCACTTCAAAGGTCTGTGTCATAGTCAGTTCTCCAATAAAATCATATGGACCACCTCGATGCTCTCGTGATAACGTGCTGAGCCTGGAGCCAACACAAATTCTTGATAATTGGTATTTGCTGCTTTTCTGTTAAGCATGGTATTTGCTGCTTTTCTGTTAATTTCCTGTTAAGCATGGTATTTACTTCTTTTCTGTTAATTTCCTGTTAAGCATGGTATTTGCTGCTTTTCTGTTAATCATGATTTTTGCTGCTTTTCAGATAAGCATGTTAGATTATTGAATCATGAAATCATTTTTGATGTTAAGAAATGAAAAAAAAAATTGACAAAGTTAATAGAGAAAATTGGGTACAGAGATTTAACGTTAACGCTATCTAATCAAAGAACCTAAAATAATTAATTTAAGTGAGCATTGATTAAGTTTTATTTCACCTTACGATGGTGTTGCACTTCATCTTTCATGAGTGACATGATTTTTAAAAGTTTATGAAATATGATTGGAAAGAACTTGTTTTACAGATATATAATACCTTTCTTAATGTGTTGCTTCTTTACAGATGAACTTTGTTTGCGATGATGCAATTAAAACCTCACATGCACAAATGATATTTTATGGAGGAGTTCTCGTTGGTGATGTCTCGTTTGGTATATTGTCAGACAAGTAAGATCCTTAAGAGAAACAGAGAGAGAGATTTCTTAAAACAATAATAAATGTTAAAGTGATAAGAAGCAGCAACTATGTATTCAATTATGATATAGCTTTATTTTTTATGCTGGTGGACGTTTCGTTCCCGAGTGTATCACCAGCCCCGTAATCAGCACTTTGGTGTTGACCTAAACATATATGATATAGGCATTTTTATTAATTTACTGTTTGCAAAGGTATGAATTATTCAAAAATACGTAGGACATTTTATCCCAGGCATAGATTACCTTATTGGTATTTGGCTCAACTTTGTAGAATTTTGAGGCTATCAATGCTCTTCTCCTTTATACTTTTCTAACTAGTATTTTGATCCGAGAGTCGCATATGAGTCTTATGAAGACGAAACGCGCGTCTGGTTTATCAAATTATAAGCATAGTTCTTTTAAAAACTATCATGCATTCTGTAGGCAATAAATACTCGAAAATAATATGAAATTTAGTATGAAAATGGGGAGTGCGTCAAAAACAACAACCTGACAAAAGAGAAGACAACAGCTGAAGGACACCAATGAATCTTCAATGCAGCGAAAAACTGCCGCACCCGGAGGCGTGTTTCAGCTGGCTCCTAAACTAAACAAAAATATATACTATTTCAGTGATACTAAACTCCGAAATATACACAAGAAACTAAATTGAAATATCATACAATACTAATAAAGGCCAGAAGCGCCTGACTTGGGACAGGCGCAAAAATGCTTTTTTGAGAACTCAACTCTTCCCTTTACCTCTAGCCAATGTAGAAAAACAAACACACAACAATACGCACAGTAAAATTCAGTGGATCATGAGAGAAATAAAAATAATAATCGTTTTTATATTGTATTTACAGAATTGGCAGAAAGAAAACATTTTTGTTATCAACCGCTATAACTTTAGTAATGGCTGTTGCCGTTGCTTTCTCGCAGAGTTTTTTAGTATTTGTCATACTTGAGTTTATGATTGGTGCTGCACATCATGGTGGATTTATGATCTGTTGTGTCATGAGTATGTATACATGTATTCAAATCTTTGAATTGTTCCGAATTGTCAAGACTACCGCTGTTTGAAATTATCTAACTTGTGTTCTGTGTTCGGAATTGTTGTCCCCATTACTCTTCAACGTTATTAATTTGGCTTTTTAACGTTTTTGGAGACATTTCGAGAGTTCTTTTACAAAATTATAATTTGATAATTTTGGTTTTACAACGATGAAATTAGGATTATTGGAGATGTGACGTATACTTGAATGAGACATCAAAGAAGCAAAACATTCAAAACATCCATAGGTCAATATACAGTTCTAAACAATTAACGGTTGAAGTTTAATCACCTAGAGACGGAACAAGTTGTAAATGAATTAAAAGAGAATATAAATAACTTATATTATAATGCAACATCGTTTGTAAAGATCATTTTGATTTGAGAACTTCACCCATAAGACAGATATTATTAAAAATAAGTTTGATGCGTTCGAGCTTGTAATTTTGCCAATAAATAAGGGACTTTCTATTTTGAATTTTCCAAGGAGTAACGTATTTTTACTATTTTACTTTTACATGGCATCATTTCACAATTGATGCTATGAAAATGTACGCCTAAGCGTTGACGTTGTTTTCAGTCAGATAACACTATTGTATTGCAAGCTCCGACTCCAGTAAACTTAATTTGCAATCATCAAATCACCAATTAATGCTGTCGCCAATTCAATTTACATAAACTTATCTTTTTAGTTTTAACCAATATTAAGTTCCCTAAATAACAAATATTATAAGTGCAATATTCAAGACGGTCACATGGTGTGAAGGTGATTACTATGTGTATGCTATAATGCTTAATATGTACTAATTTTGATAATCTGACCACTCTTTGCCTGCCGAGTTCAAATCGTTTTGCACACCAAATAATCTTGCATATCTACAAAGTGCTTGAAACACCAACATTATGAAACCATCAATTGTTACAAGATGCCATTTAATCCAGATACGCTGTAATATGTACATATGTATTATCACTTTCAAACTTATTAAACGATTCACCTTTCAATTAGGACATGCAGCATTTACACTATGACCATTTACTTTTAATTTTTAAACTAAAAAAAAACTTTGCGAAATAGACATACTAGTAATCAACTCATGTTCATATGTTTTCTATTTTTTCTCGAAAGGTTTGGAATATGTTGGACCGTCAAAGAGGGTTCTTACTGGTATTCCTATACATATTTTCTTCGCGTTTGGTATAATGTATATAGCATTAATGGGTTATCTTCTACGTAACTGGTTTTATGTACAGCTGGCAGTAGGTGCTCCATTTGTTGTTTTCTTATTCTATTGGTGGTAAGTTTACACCTTCTTTTTTCATTTATTATGTTATTATTTTTTTCCATTGTGACGTCATGATGCAAATTAAGCTTTTTTTTTATTGTGCATTAATTGAAAATTGTGCAACGGATTGATACTTCATATTCTTTGTTTTTCTATTATAGTGTTTTGGTTTTTTTTTGTCGACTATTTGCATATCTTCATCTATAATGTTTTAACATATCATATGCTTTATTGTATGTTTTTCCTCTATAAAAACAGGTTAACTTTAAAATTGAGATGATGGTACAATGCATCTGACTGAAGCTGTTTTAAAATAAACGTTATAAGTATGCCATGTATTTTATTACTTATTACACGTTGTTTTTTATAATTTACTTTTTAATCATAACTAAATACCTTAGTATATGGATACACTTTTAGTTGATCATTCTAATACAGATATCATAGAATAAAAGAGTACCAAAACGTCTAAACAGTCTTTAGTGTTATAAGTATTTTTTAGTACTCTTCTTTGTCTATTGGTCTTATGTTTTAGTCATATAACTGTCAGTTTATTTTTAACTTATGAGTTTGTATTTCCGTTTGGTAGCTTTTGCCTCTCTCTTAAACGAATAGCAAAAGTTTAAAACACTCACGACCGTACTATTCGCGTACCTGGCGCCTGTCTACCAATACATCTGCTATGCGTTATATATAAACTTTTTACCAAGCATACTTTTATCGTACTGTTTTAATAATATAGTTTTAATCTTAGATATCTATATGTTTCAATTTTTTCATAGGATGATACCAGAATCATCCAGATGGTTGTTAAGCCAGGGAAAATACGATGATGCTGAAAAAATTATACAAAAAATAGCAAAAGTAAACAAGAAAAAGATTCCATCTAGAATAATTGATGAAAAGACACTGGAGACTCCCAAGACGGCTAACGTGTATCACTTGTTTTCTACCTTAGAAATGACTAAAAGAACGATCATACTTTTATGGAACTGGTAAATTTTGAAAGAACGTCGGTTATATTAGTACAAAAAAAAAATGAAATATTTGATATTTTCGTTACGTAGATATCAAATGACAAAAAGTGTCTGTATAAACATAAGGCGAAGTGGTATGTTTGCCAATGAGAAACTATTAATCAGATTTCAAGGGACCAATAAACAAACACTACGTCATTTTCATTGATTATGTTTCTCTTTTTTTTCATGTCTGATTTTTTTTCCAGCTATTTTGATTCACTGTCGTAACTGTTTTGTTTGGTCTACTACGTTCCCTTTCGATATTTCGATAGTGTGTCACATTTTCCTGTCTTGTTTTAACCATTTAAACATGGTGTTGCTTTTCAACTTGTTTTGATTTATGAATATTTGCAATAAATGGAACCATTTTGTCACTTGTCAACAAAATGTGCAAGTACTTTCACCTTTTTTTATTTACTATTACCTCGTGGTATCTTCGGTATTTGTTTCTTGAATTAAATTGATCCTTCAATTGGCGTGTTTGCTTTTATCTGTTGGTCATGTGTTTGTTTGTCTTTAAATTGTTTGATACATATACCCATTGGCTTCTTCTTACTTCAGGTATGCTATTTTCTGCCCAATTTGTGGTTTCAAAGATTGTTTCTTTTTATATCTTTTATTTGACTTATTCCTATGCTTTACAGTAAGCTAATGGTATATTTTATAAGAACATCAGGTTATGCATGCAAGTATAATGCAAAATTTTTTGTCATTTATTTTTTATGCATTTTATAGATCCTTTTGCAAATGTATTTGAAGATACAACAGATCAGGCACATTCTTCATTTCCATTCTCAATTTTATTAAATAATTTATCTTATCACCAAAACATGGACATGCATCTGCGACTAGAATATATTCGATCTGAACATATCGCCAAAAAATCGCGGAACAAATCAAACAGGCTCATACGTCATGAAAAAAAACTACAAAGAGACAACAAAGTGTATTTGTACTTAATAGACATCTTTAGACTGAGCAACATTATATCCCTTAACGTTAACTGGGTGGATCTCAGCTCGTGATGAAATACGTCAAATTGACATTGGAATTAACCCCAACTTTACCACTTGTTACTCTTGTTCCACTAGCTACAGGTACATTATAAATAGCAGTTAAAATTGAGAATGGAAATGGGGAATGTGTCAAAGAGACAACAACCCGACCAAAATAAAAAAAACACAACAGCAGAAGGTCACCAACAGGTCTTCAATATAGCGAGAAATTCCCGCACCCGGAGGCGTCCTTCAGCTGGCCCCTAAACAAATATATACTAGTTCAGTGATAATGAACGCCATACTAATTTCCAAATTGTACACAAGAAACTAAAATTTAAATAATACAAGACTAACAAAGGCCAGAGGCTCCTGATTTGGGACAGGCGCAAAAATGCGGCGGGGTTAAACATGTTTGTGAGATCTCAACCCTCCCCCTATACCTCTAACCAGTGTAGAAAAGTAAAAGCATAACAATACGCACATTAAAATTCAGTTCAAGAGAAGTCCGAGTCTGATGTCAGAAGATGTAACCAAAGAAAATAAACAAAATGACAATAATACATAAATAACAACAGACTACTAGCAGTTAACTGACATGCCAGCTCCAGACTTCAATTAAACTGACTGAAAGATTATGATTTCATCATATGAACATCAGGCACAATCCTTCCCGTAAGGGGTTTAGTATCATACCATCATAACATATATGAGAAGAACATAACCCGTGTCATGCCAACAACTGTTTTTAGAATAAATGTGTTTAGTTCCGACGCAAAGACCTTATCAGTGACTCAATATTAACGCCAAAATATGCAATCTTTAATGACTTGACAACAGTATCGTAATTATATCCCTTCTTAATAAGTCTATTCAAAGGTTTTGTAAGTTTATGAGGTGAATACTGACACCTTTGTGCTTTATAAAGAATATTTCCATAAAAAATTGGATGTGAAATACCTGAACGTATAAAAAGTCTGCATGTTGAGCTATATTTACGAATGATGTCTTTATACCGATGATAAAATTTAGTAAATGTTTTGACTAGTTTGTGATATCGAAAACCCTGGTGTAATAATTTTTCAGTAATACATAAATTTCTCTCGTTAAAATCTAAAACATTGTTACATACACGAGCGAATCGTACAAGTTGAGATATATAAACACTTGTCTCTATCAAGGAATCATGATGTAAAACACAGGACTAAACATGTTCTTTATAAAATAATAATATTTTTTCGAAGAAGATGAAATAGAACATTGTAATTATTCCATTATTTACAGTAATTATTACACACATTATTTTTGTCTACAGAAATATTAGATTGTTTTTTCAGTTTTTTCATAACTTCCTTTTAGGATAGTGATTGCTATGGTATACTATGGAGTAACCATGCATACCGGAGGCAATATTGGTGGAAATTTCTACCTGAACTTTTTTATACTTGCTATCGTAGAAGTTCCTGCTAAATTGCTTGTAATGGCAACATTAAACCGCGCTGGAAGAAAAAAGATCCATTGTTTCTGTATGGTTGTTGGAGGCGTCGCCTGTCTGTGTACAATATTTACAGTTCTATACGGAGGGGATGGTGAGAAATTATTTTTTTACACATCAGACGTTTTTGGGAACGACCATTTAACATCAAAAAGGGGGTTATAATTTGTTTCTAAAAAAGATATTCGAATCCCCAGATTGAAGAAAATATTCTTCTCAAACAGATGACAAAAACATTTACACAACCCGCCCCCTTTTTGAAGTTAACTGTTTGCTCCATTATTCGTTCCCCAAAACTTATTTATTGCCGCATAAATCATAACACTTATCAGAAATTGACGACATATACCAAGGGGACAGTCAAATCTCGTAAGAAACAAACTGTCAACGCCATAACTAATCAAGTGTTTTCGAAGAACCTGGTTCGCTCACCTCGGGTTATGTGTAGATCTCGCATTAATGCTTATTTATTCATAACACTTATAAAGGAACGAATTTCTTTGTTTATTAAACTTAACATACTAGTAGTATTTATATCTATGTTTGATGCATTATATACAAACTGTCGTGAAGTAGTTCTCATTTTACCGACCTAGTACTAATATACAACAACAATTCATCAGAAACTTATCGAAAACGTTAGTGTGCTACTGCGAGTGTCTAGTTCATAGTCCTGATTATTTGATATTTATAAGACCCATCACGATACATAAAGGCAACAGTAGTATACCGCTGTTTAAAACTCATAAATCCATGGACAAAAAAAATAAATCGGGGTAACAAACTAAAACCGAGGGAAACGCATTAAATATAAGAGGAGAACAACGACACAACACCGAAACGCAACACACACAGAAACGGACCAAGCAACAGACAAAACACCACGAGAATAACAAATATAACATCAAAACCAAATACGTGAATTTTGGATAGACAAGTACCGTGCCACGTCTTATCTCAATATCTCAAAAATAAGAGAAAACACAAACGACTCAACGTTAGAATGCAACACACACAGAAACGAACAATATTAAAACAATGGCCATCTTCCTGACTTGGTATAGGACACTTTTAAAGGGGAATAAAAGTGGTGGGTTGAACCTGGTTTTATGGCATGCCAAACCTCGCACTTTAATGGCAAAGTTAAATATAACATTGAAATGACAACATACTATTACAGTATGTACAATCTTCTGTAATCGAAACTTTTATTTATTATCATTATTATTTTTTTTTATTTCAGAACTGCAACCACTGACCCTTACTTTGGCCATCATTGGAAAGATGGGTTCAGCTGCAGCTTTTGCAATTATTTATATCTATTCTATGGAACTTTATCCTACTGTGGTTCGAAATAGTGGAATGGGTTTAAGCTCCTGTATTGCAAGAATTGGTGGAATGGTTGCTCCTTATGTAGCCCAATCAGTAGGTTCTAACATTTCTTACCTAGGCTGGACGAGTAATTAATCGTGATATTAATAAATGCTGTTTTATTCAAGTTAAATTCATTGACTTTTTTTACAGATATTAAACTGTCTTATAAAAATGGTCAAAACAACCATGTGTTGATGTCCAATATTTATAAGACGTTCCAAATGAAGGCAACGATAGTATGTCGCTGTTCAATAGTAATAAATCGATGAAATCTTGAAACATACTTACAAGACACTTTAAACACAATTTTGGTTGTAGTTTATTTGACCTTTTAAACTTTTTTGGATTCGAGCGTCACTGATGAGTCTTTTGTAGACGAAACGCGCGTCTGGCGTGAATACAAAATTTTATCCTGGTATCTATGCTGATTTTATTTGCACAATTAATGACACATAAAATTTTGAAGATTCCATAGTGTCGTGCTGTAACAACTTACCTACTCTTCATTTTTGCTCGACTAATGGAGGAATATTTACACAGTGTATGTTTTGTGCTTTTTTTTTTTAGAACAATCTTGTCAGCTGATAAAAGATGGTAACATTGTTTTTCAAATTGAAATTTAGTTATTACTTATGAACTCAAAATCGTAAACTATTTCTTAGTTTTTGGTTTTCCCGTATCTGCGTAGAAATCTCTTTCTTTCTTGCGGTCTCATTTGTCACAAAGCTTTAAATAATATAACATCATATTGTTTCTTGCAAATTTGATCTTTTCGATTACGGGAAATAAATAATTCAAAAATAAATGCGTTACATTGTAAAATAAGCCAGCATATTTTTTTTATAGCAAACAAAATGTATTTGTATGGGTCCTACCTGATCAATCAACCTTAGATCTTAGTATCTGATCAGAATCTAAAGCCGAATTGGTATACTCATCGTTTAAATATACACACATGTATATATATTTTTTTAAATCTTTGATATGAAACCAAAAATAGTTACATGAATGATGATAGCCTTTATTTTTTAACGTATAAAAATCCCTAATAATAGGACACACATCAGAAACGTTTCATATTTCCGTTTCAACAGATTCTAAAAATTAAGCATATACTTCTGTTTTATTTTATAGGGTGATGTTGTTGGAGGTAAATTCGGACAAGCTTTACCATTAGTTATATTTGGTGGTTGTTCAGTTTCTGCGGGACTACTTTGTCTGCTTCTTCCGGAAACTCTTAATAGGAAATTACCTGAAACAGTAAGAGAAGCCAAAGATTTTACAAAGTGAGTTTGTTTATACTTCTTTCATATGTTTTAATAAGATTAATATTCATAATGCTTTCAAACAATTGCATTGAATGAAAATGAAAATAAACCTAATATATACAATTCATTGCAGCAAGTATTAATGTAACATAAATATAGCAATTATGCAAGTGAAATTTGAATTTTAATGATGCAACAAAAACAATGAGGAACATTGGTCAATTATTCCCCTTTAATGATAACACAGGTGGCAGTGCTGTAGATCAGGTCCAACACACAGCATCTCTTATCTATATCCTATTGAGAATTACATTGTGTATATTTGTATACAAATTATAATAAGAAGATTTTATAAATAAATGTCTTTTATCTGGATGTGTCTTGTAGAGGTGGACATATGTTTTTAATGAAAATATCAGCAGAAAAAGGATAAATAACACAACTGTAATGCTTAAATGCATCTATTATAGGACTAATAGAATGGACAGCTAGCAAAAACAGCTTAGTTTGCTGTGATCTTTATTTTTTGCAGAGTGATCATGCATCAGTTAAAAGTTTTGACAAATATATAATTAATAAAAATACCGGTAATTAAATTAACAATTTTTGATTTTATGATATTTTATGAACTATCTGTTTGAAATAATTTTTTTATAAAAAGTATAGTTATTTCATTTCAGCATTGAATTTTAAAATACTTTTGAAAAGATATTTAAAAGTAATAGTCATGTTTGTTGGCCCAACACTAATTAACTCCCAAATTACATCAGACAAGGCCAACAGATCTAGTGTGATCAGTTTATTTCGGGATGTATATGGGCATTTGAGTGCTTAAACTGTAATCCACCTGATGAAGAACCAAGAAAAAGAAGTGACTTTGACACAAATATTCCAAATTTAATGTTTTTTTTGGCTTTATGACTGACTCAACTATTAAAAGAGGAAAACTGTCATGTCAAAGTAAACTACAGAGACATGTTTACAATGAGCTGTTATGCCTGTATTATGTAACCTTTAACACAGTCACACTGATACTCTATAACAATTGTTGAGGTCTTTCTTTATGTAAACATTTTGTAGGTGATTTCTAGCTCTTTTCATTTTGATATCCCACTTTACTTTGGCAAAAAATAGTCATTTAAATGATTTTTGGTTCCTAGTCACTGGTATTTCAGAAATCTATTGTTGTCAAATTGCTGATCTGTATTGAAGAGTATTTAACACTATTGGTTCCAGCTATATCTCTTTTGATATTGATGTCAAATGTGCAAAGTCTTTTCCAAAATCCTGATTTCTGTCATTTGATTCTCATTTGAAAATTTAAAAAGTGTCTACATAAAAAAAACATCAAATTTGGAATTGAAAGCTGAGTTTTGTTTTTAAGCTGTCATATATATAAATATAAAGATTAACAAATAAAAAAACATGCTTAATTTATATATTTGTGTAAAAAATTGAATTATTATAATATAGTCATAAATACATACATGTACATAATGGTTTACTTTTATAAATTGTTACTTAGATGTCTCAGTAATTGGCACTCATACCACACCTTCCTATACATGTACCTATGTATCTAACAACTCTTTTACATTTCATTTTTTTTTATTAATAAAGAAAGAAATAATAGTCTTTATTGTAATTATGTGAAAAAAATATCTCATTTTACTTCCACTGCAATTTATAATTTAAATCTCTTATATATTGATTTAAAAAAAGACAAGAATTATAGTTCAAAGTGTCTCCATTGTTTTATGTAAACTGTATATTATGTATACATAATGTTTTAAGTCATTGGCCCATATGGGCGTAAAGTGCTTTTCAATAAAGTTATATTAAAGTAATTAATTTATTAAAAGTGATTAAAATAAACAATAATACAAATGAATTAATTATAATTAAGGCTTAATTATCAACATATACATATTTGTGTATCATGTGCCAATGAATGCATGCTGACTTCTTATCATACAAACAGATGTTGGACCTGATCTACAACAGCGCCATCTGTAATTAAGTGGGGATAATCTTCACCAATGTCCCTCATTATTATAACAACAATATAAAGGAGAAGCAATGAAGCCATAAAATTCACGAACATCTAATGTTTCTAAATTCAAATTAATATGAGGCAGGTGTTACCTGTGAATAGGGACGAAAACCTTTAGAATGCTAGTCTTATATCCCGTCTACAACAGCAGATCGATATGTAAAAACATTTATTGTATTTTAGCATTATTTCTGGTGAGAAAATAGTCTAAATAGTTATGACGCCTTCTAAGGCTATTCTACGTTTTGCTTTGACGCTTTTTTGCGTCGTAGGATGAAACTTAGGGGTCAAATAAAAAAAAGGCCTCTCAAAAAGTCATAATTATTTGAACTAGTGAGAAAGTACAGTCATTGGATGGTGTTAACTTCCCACTATAACACCATACACCATTACACCATTCACATTTACATCATACACCCTGTGTCATTAACCATACACGTTACAATTTGCACCAAACAATTTACGCATTACACCACAACGCAATTTAGTTTCAAAGAAAGCGTGCGACTACAAAATTTTTAATAATGGTTATGTTGTATACCTAATTTGATCGATAATTTGATGATTTTTGTGAAATTAAAATTCTATAAAGATATTAAAATCAAAATATCAAGGTTTATATGCCTTTTATCAGTGCTTATCAATGTTTCCGGACATATATGTATATATATAGTTAACTCCTCTATAGATTATCGCACACCAGTTCCGTTATATACAACAATTATGAGTTATGCAGTTTGCACTAACACTTGCAAAGTCAACCTGAAGGGTAAATTTTCAAACTGCATGGTTACATCTGAGATTTGTCTATAACCACTGATATAGCAGTCTTAATTTATATGTTATATGGAAAGTGGCATGCGGTACTTTTATATATGAATGCATGAACATATCATGATGGCACACTAATGACAAAAGACAATAACACTATTTAAAACCTGAACAGTTCTGTGATTTGTGACACACATGCTATAGCAGTTAATGTTTTTGGTTTTCAATGCATAGAATATACAAGTGAGAATCCTTCAAATGGGTTTACCTAACGGCCTAATTTATGTACAAATTAATTAAAGAAAAAGTAATATGATATACAGCAACAAATAACAACCACAAAATAATGGAATCCTGATTTGGGACAGGAACATGCATAGTGACGTATGAAAAAAAACCTCAAAAGCTAGTTGAAAAGAGCTTACTTATCTTATCGAGCTATAACACAAAGTAAAATAAAGTATAGGATTCTCCAAATACTTGACAAGAAGGTACATTTATTGGAAGGTTTGATAAAAGCAAGTTGAAGAAAAAGTGAAGATATGTACCAATAAAATCTGATAACCTCTAGAAAATGTCATGAACATGATGAAGTGTTCAATTCCACCTTGTTGATTTCTGGCATGTAATCGAAATGCAACTACTGAATGTCACGAATAGCTGATACTAGTTATCTTTTTGAAATGTACAGAAATAAAGTAAAATTTAATGGCGACTGCTAAAAAAACACACACACAAATACATTTCGATGCCTTGTATAGGCAACTATACGGCATGTTTTTTTCTCTCGCTTTTAAATGTTGTACGGTTGACTTGATTTGTTTACATCAACTTCATTTGAACTTTGATGGGTGGATGTCTGACTGTCAATTACATCACATCTACTTATTTTTTTAACATCTGAAAAACATCTCCTTTATACCAAACTATAGAATATGGGAATAATTTTTCACAGTTTCTGTTTATACACGGAGAAGAAACAATGTGGCAGTGGACAAGAAAATTGTCTTATTTATTTTTTGGGTCAGACTTTAAGCGATGGTCGAATGTTGTATAATTATAGATTATTACATGGCATTTTTCATATGGCCCTGGTATCAGCCCTCGACTCAAGCCAGAGGGCTTTAGCAGGGACCATATGAAAAATGACATGTAATAATCTATTTATCACATATTTTTAAGCAAGAGAAAACAAATAGCTTACATCAAATTATGTTTGATATTTCATCCAAAATCAAAAAGATTTTTAACGAAAATAAAATAAAAAGTGTATCACTGTGAGTTAAAAAAGTTCGTATCACAGAAGGTAAACAGCGTTTTGTGAAAAGTTTCACAAATAATTAACAATAAATATATTAATTCTAAGAATTGCAAATATTAAACGACTTTCCTACTTTTTTCTTCTACAGCAGATTCGTAACTTTCTAAATTTCTTTTCATCATGTTCATTGTGTTCAACTTGTTTACAAATAGTCTTTGATTGACAGTTTATCGGAAGTTAAACTCGGGGGCTTGATATGGATTTCGAGGGCTGATATCGATATCGGCCCCGAGGGCTGGTAACCAACCTTGACTTCCGGCTATTATTGGCCATTCAAAAACGTACATATCAGTACAAAATATGTGATAATTCAATATACATTATATCTCCTTTGAATGCATGGCAATTTGGAAATGGGTTTGCAAGTGGCATCAGGGAATGTAGAAGGTGATAACATCAAAATGTTTGTTTACCTTTATGATCATTCTTCATTGTTTCTTCGCCATGTTAAATGCATCGCGGTACAACACAACTTTCTCACTTCTTACTATTAAAGATGTTGATGAGAAGTTTACTTCTCTTTTTACTTCTCATTGTATCATATTTTCTTTCGTGTTATTCTTTTGGTTGCTAAGCCTTGCATGTTTTATTAGAAAACATAAGTTGTGTCGATTTTCTCAATACATGTAGGTTGTAGGTACATTACGAAGTTATGAAGATATTAATAACACATTCTATGTAGAATAACTTTATAATTTCATAATTTTGAATAATACATAAAAAATGTCAGGATTTATTATTGAAAAATCGGCTTCGTTTAAATGACACTAATTTGTTTTCTTTTGGCAAGTTTTGTTGCTAATAAAATTATTGAAATATATGATAAAGAAAAGTTTGACTTTTTTTATCGTATTTTTTTTTATTTCAATGTTGATTTCTCACTCTCATTGTCAATTAGTTTATGAGTTAATTTTGATTTTTTTAAAGTCTGTATTCTTCGTATCTGAGTCTCCATTCATTTCCATCCTTAATATTTGGGTGCCCCATTTATATTCACCATTCTTTATATTCGAATGCCCTATTTTCTTTGTATTTGAATGCCCTATTTTTTGTATCTTTAGGTGCTCCATTATTCTTTATTTGTGTTACTTTCTTTGCCATATTTTTCTTAGAAGTGTACATTAAAATAGTTATTGTTTTATTAAGAATTGCTCTTTCTATTTGTAGAAAATTAGACCTCGATGATACAGATAAAGAAAACAACAAACTAAAAGAATACCTCGCCAATAGTGAAAACGAAAAGGGGAAAATATACGCTGTTTCATCTTGAAAATTAAAACAAATATATTTAAAGGTCTGAAAGCATCAAGATAAAATGTACGTTTCTTATATATATTTACATGTTGAATAAATAGTATTTATACTTTTTAATATCTAATAAAATAAAAGATTTAGATGACATTGTTTCAGATTACTTCTTCAAATATTAATAATTACAAATAAAATGAACACATAACCTTTTGATCAAATTAACTGAGGAGCTGGTATGTGAACAACTTATAGAATGAGTAAATTGTTAACAGGAAAGGCGCTATACAACTTGGTTTGAAAAGACGAAAAACTGCTAGTACTCCTTCTTTTGATCATTATCGTTTTGCTAAGTGTCTTCTTTTATATATTTTAACACCAGACTTGGACTTCTTTTGAATTGTCTTTTATTGTGCGTAAAGAAGTGTGTTTATTTTATACCATATTGGCTAGAAATATCATAGAAGGGTTGAAATCTTACAGATCATTTTTAATTCTGCCGAAGTAATGTACCCGTCCAATTCCAGAACTACAAGTTGAAAATTTTAGTTCGTTTATATTTTTTCGGAATTTAGGGTGGCGTCAATTCTGCTGAAGTAGTATATATTATTGTTGGGCCAGATAAAACCCGACTCCGGTTCGAGATTTTCTCGCTCCGTTGAAGATCTGTTGGGGACGTTTTTTAGTCGAGTTTTTGTCTTATTTACCTTAACCTTATTTTCGTCCTGAATTCTATAAAGTTGTTTTTATACTGCACTTTTATCCGAGTTTTTTTTATAGCAATACAGTGGTATATAGGTTTTAACAACGTGGATCTACGCAGTGCGTCTGCCAAGGGAAAAGTTGTCCGTTTATGCTTTATATTTTACTTTTCGTATTTTTTCATTCTTTCGTTATTAACCTTCTAGTAATGAGGCCTCATAAATCAGATTTAACGCTGGGTGTTGGTGCCTTTACGAAACAACCAAACAATCCGATTGGATTCTTCAGGATTTCTTAAGTTCCGATCATTAGTGTAGATACACCTTTATCAAATGGTGTATATAGTAATTAAAGACCTTTCCATGTGTTGTTGTATCCCGTTTTGGGGTGTTAGCTGTATTCTAATTCCTCAAATATTTGTTTCCTTTTATACTGGAAACACGCTTTACTGTGGTAATTGAAATCCTATGGCAATAACTGCTAGAAACAAAACGTTCATGATCTTTTTTCAAGTTATTGGATTAAACACATTTTGAAAAGATTGAGCAGGGAAAATCGACTTGTATGCAATAACCAGAAACTAAGCGATAGAATTTTTACGATAAGATATGAACAGATAGTCCCCATGCTGTGCTTGCATAAAGAAATAGAAAAAGATCGTGGTCACAGGACTCGTTTTCTTACTACGAAACAAGATAGAAAAATTCATAAAAAATCTTTTATAAAGGTTGCATTATTTGATTAACAATGTATCTCGTATCATATCGCAATGTTGAAAAACAACATTTAATCAATCAAAAATTTATCCGGTATCTGATTAAAAATGGAGAAAAGTTCAAATAATAGGTGTGCAAAATATATTCAGGGATAATGCTAGTAAACCTCTAATCGTTTCTGGCTATTTTACAAAACAAGAAAAATGATGACACCTGATATATCTGAACACGAAATTATTGAAACTATCCAACTTATTATTGAAAATTTCACCAATAGGTGGGTAAAATATATTCAGGGCTACTGCTAGTAAACCTATTCATTTCAGACATGAAATTGATAGATATCCATATGAACGTTTATTCATTTATAAATGGTTGGCGTGATAAGTGACTGATCTGTTGATATATTCAATCTAGTCTTAACATGTGTATATCTGGTAAGGTGTTTACTTTATAGAGTAACAGCATTTTGTAGTATAATACTTATGTTCAATGTGTCCTTACATGACTCCTTGTACATTATACTAAAACACTTTAAGCCCAATGTTTACAAATTCAACAATTCCACATCTTCTCATATATAATAAACAATGTCGTTAAATAAACTTACTTTACCCAATACAAAAAAGTATTTGTAGTAAAGCAGGAATTCTACAAAATGTAGTCCATATGAAATTAAATTTGTAAAAACACAACTTCCTTCAAATAATTAAAACACAGAAGTCTCCCCATCAATGAAATATGTTCAAAATATATACACGGTTAATGTAAATGATGCATGCACAAATAATTTATACTAGACATGTAGTGCATACATTTATAATATATCTGTTTACTTATTGTCATTTGTTTCTTGATGGTTGTTATAGTAAGTGACTTATCTGGTGATATTTTCTTTCTCGCCTGAAGACTTGTATACCAGGTAAGATGTTAAACTTTACAAAAAAAATGTTTGACAACATATTTAAAGACTTCAGACCAATGTCGGTCCAACATACATGTGTAAAAAAAGAGTGAACATATTTCTCGTGCATGTTTCGAGAAAATTAAGAAATGAGAAGTATATCAATTTGTATATCTTATTAAAATTAAGAGATATACTTGTTATATGTTCAAAATCATGTTAAGTCATCTATCATTTTTCATATAAGGAAATGCCTGTACCAAGTAAGGAATATGAGTTGTTTTCCAATAGTTTAATATGTATGAGATTTTGTTTTTGCAATTTCATAAGAGACTTTCCACTTTGAATTTTTCTTGGAGTTCGGTATTTTTTGTTATTTACATTTTAACCTGGTTTTATGGAAGTACACCACTTATTTATGGTCCCATTGCTTTCTATGTTAAATTCCTCCGTTTCAAGCAGGCACACCTCTTTTATTTCAAGTTCAAACAAAGTGGCAATCATTGCATTTTAAAGCAACACTTAATGGTGTCTTGAACTGAAAAAATCAACATACCTTTAATGGCATTTAAAAAAAGAACTGGTTCCCGGAACTTCAGATGTACCAAAACAGGTACTTCAGATCTGACAAACAGGGAAAATGTACCCTTTTTAAAAACTTGGTGCAGTTTTTTTAATAATCAAAATTAAAAGTCTAAAAGTATTCTACAATGATCACCTGTCCTTCAGCTTTCATTTGATACCAAATAGTTATCAAAAGTACCAGGATTATAATTTTATACGCCATACGCGCGTTTCGTCTACATAAGACTCATCAGTGACGCTCAGATCAAAATAGTTGAAAAGCCAAACAAATACAAAGTTGAAGAGCTTTGAGGACCCAAAATTCCAAAAAGTTGTGCCAAATACGGCTAAGTTAATCTACTCCTGGGGTAAGAAAATCCTTAGTTTTTCGAATAATTCAAAGTTTTGTAAACAGAAAATTTGTAAAAAAATACCTAAATATTCTACATATTTTTAAAATTACACTCATGCGTAGGAACTATTTTGTGTTAAATATGTACTACTTTCTGGTATGTGCTTTCTGGCCGGGCGTGAAATAGTGGTGTTACACCTTATAGAGATTTCTCATTTGCAATAGTACGTCATCTTCTTAATTTCATAATACTGACTCCTTGAAAGATGTCTCATTTAAAGTTAGTCAATATGGGCATAACTGAATCATTGAATGAAGTCAAATGTGGAAAATTCCAAGGGCTGATCGAGGGGTTTCCAGGGGTTAAAACCCCCCTTTTTGACGATCAATGCATTTTTAACGGATGTATATGGTTAGAACCCTTCTCCCTTTATCCTGGGATTGGAACCCCTTTTGAAAATGACTGGATCCGTCAATGCCGTCTTTTTTAGACAATCAACAAATTACATGTGCTTAACTCTTGGATCTTTGTTAACTGCTCGACCAAAGATGACTAGTAGGCGAGTGAGCTGTCACATTCCTGACTTGATACTGCCATTTGTAGGAGAACGTGGATTGTTGTTTGCTTAGGTAGGTAGAAAATGCATGTTTTGATATACTTGTTAATAAGAAATGAGAAATATTTCAATGTGTTTTCTTATTGACGATAAGAGATATACTGGGTATATGATCAAATCCAAGTTATCATATATCATTTTGTACATAAGGAAATTGCCTATACCAAGTAAGGAATAAGTTATATTCCATTTGTTTTCATGTGTATGAGATTTTGTTTTTTGCCATTTAATAAGGGACTTTTCGATTTCTATTTTCCATGGAGTTTTTGTTTGTTGTTTTAGAACTCCTTTTGAAAATGGCTGGACTCGTCCAAGTGGTCTGTATTTAACAATCAACTAGTCCCATTGGCTTGAGACTTTGATTCTTGTTAACCGCAAAGAGGAGGTTTGACAATTATAGTAGACGAAATGTGCTTGATCTAAACGGACTCTTTTAACATACTACAACAACACTTCAGTTCAATTTTATCTTTAATTTTACAGTACAATATGATTTAAATAGGTTCAAAATAAGTTTTATCTACAAAAACAATCAACGACATGTTTTTAACATCGTGTAGCATTTCAATGGCACTAGATACGAGTTATATATTTTGTTCATTGATTAATGAAAGTAAAATAAGGAAATAATAATTTGATTTGATCAGCCAGTATGGTCCATTTTTGTCAAAATAGGCTAAGAAACTTTGATGATGATTGTTTTCTTGCAAGTGAGGAATTCGACCTCATGGAATTCTTATTCATGTGAATTTTAATCTAACCTTTAAGCTAGATATTGATAACGCATGAATTGTGTGCATGTTTGATCATTTAAAGGAACAGAATGTCAAAATTGTAAGTGAAACAGAGGTCATTCATTTCATTGACTGATTCGATCCTTCAAAAAAACATTCTTATGCAGGTAAAATGATGATTTACTGATGTTTTTAATCTATAAGTGAACTCAACTTGTATTTTTGTCTATCTGATGAGTTTAGCCTTTTTCAACTGATTTGTATAGTTCGTAATTATTTTTTACTGTTATACCACTATCCCAGGTTAGGGGAGGGTTAGGATTCCGCTAACATGTTTAACCCCGCCACATTATTTATGTATGCGTCTGTCCCAAGTTAGAAGCCTGTAATTCAGTGGTTGTCGTTTGTTTATGTGTTATATATTTGTTTTTCGTTAAAAAAAAATTACATAAATAAGGCCGTTAGTTTTCTCGTTTGAATTGTTTTACATTGTCTTCTCGGAGCCTTTTATAGCTGACTAAGCGGTATGGGCTCTGCTCACTGTTGAATGCCGTACGGTGACCTATAGTTGTTTATGTGTGTGTCATTTTGGTCTTTTGTGGATAGTTGTCTCGTTGGCAATTATACCATATCTTTTTTTTTTAATTAAATAAACCAAGAAGAATCTATTGCATGAGTTTCTCTTCCTATTTATATCTATGTTTATTATGTATATATCGCTTATATAGACATTTGTAGTCTTCGGGAGGTCAACTTGACAGGTAATTAGATGGCGTGTAGACAAAAAATACAAAACGAAGCAACATGTTTTGAGCTAATGTCCTGTAAATTATTTATTTTGGTCTTTTTTTATAATTTAATATATAGACATTTGTAGTCTTCGGGAGGTCAACTCGACAGGTAATTAGATGGCGTGTAGACAAAAAATACAAAACGAAGCAACATGTTTTGAGCTAATGTCCTGTAAATTATTTATTTTGGTCTTTTTTTATAATTTAAATAATTATGTTCAACACTGTAATTTAACCAATAAGAGAATTGTGTCAAATCGGTGAAAATGAATCTGACAGCTAGTGTCCTTTTTGATATAAACATCGTGTAATATTTCAAGTTTTTTCTGTATTTAAATACATATTTTTTTTTTATATTTAAAACAAACGTTGTTATGTTTATATGACAGCTCGTATAAAATTATAACTTGCACTTATAGAGACATGTATGTTACATTCTATAAATAAATTATGTAAAAATATAAGAATGTGTTTAAACGACAATGCGAACGTCCCATTATGATTTACTTTTCACTAACAAGTAAAATATAATAGTTGTGAACATGTATACAATTGATTATTGAATGCATATAGTTTCCTTGGTAACCACTTTATGTAGCTTTTGCACACTCGTAATTATGATTCAGTTATTTGTATACGTCTATTTGTCTATACGAATTTATGCGACTGTCATACAAGTACGATGTTTAGCAATTAAAAACCAAGTTCAATTCACCATTTTCTACATTTGAAAATGCCTGTAACAAGTCCGGAATATGACAGTTGTTGTTCATTCGTTGGAAATAGTTTATCATTTGATTTTGCCATTTTATTAGGAACTGTCTGATTTGAATATCCTCAGAGTTCAGTTTTTTTGTGATTTTACTTTTTCTCTATCACACTAAACTTTATTTCCGAGAAGAAAGATGAATCCGCATATGATGACACAGGAATGTTTTGTTGTAGGCAAGCATGAAGTTTGATGATATTTTAAAACACATCGGTGAGTTTGGATACTACCAAAAACGGCTCTATTTGTTACTATGTTTGCCAGCTATCAGTACAGGATGTTTTATGATGATGTTGATCTTTGTTATGCATGCTCCGGATCACAGGTAATAAGTTAAGATGAAAAGTATGAATTTCAAGATGATGAGAAGGATCGGGAGAAGGAGGATGAATTGGTTGTTGTTATAATAAAAATAATATAAATTAACGGTACCAATTTTCTTGCACCAGATGCGCATTTTGACAATACATGTCTCTTCAGTGATGCTCGTGGCCAAAATATGTGAAATCCAAAGCTTATATAAAAGATGAAGAGCTTTAATCCAAAAGGTCCAAAAAGTATAGCCAAATCCATGAAAAAAATCAGAGCTTTGCATGAGGGAGATACATTCCTTAATTTATAATAATTTCTTATATTTTATAACAGCAAATTTTAATAACACAAAAAATCCGTATTTTCATGCCAGTACCGAAGTACTGGCTACTGGGCTGGTGATACCCTTGGGGACTAATAGTCCACCAGCAGAGGCATCGACCCAGTTGTAGTTATAAATTAACGGTATCAATTTTCTTGCACCAGATGCGCATTTCGACAATACAGGTCTCTTCAGTGATGCTCGTGGCCAAAATATTTGAAATCCAAAGCTTATATAAAAGATGAAGAGCTTTAATCCAAAAGGTCCAAAAAGTATAGCCAAATCCATCAAAGGAATCAGAGCTTTGCATGAGGGAAATACATTCCTTAATTTATAATAATTTCTTATATTTTATAACAGCAAATTTTTATAACACAAAAAATCTGTATTTTCATGCTAGTACCGAAGTACTGGCTACTGGACTGGTGATATCCTCGGGGACTAATAGTCCACCAGCAGAGGCATCGACCCAGTGGTAGTTATAACTTAACGGTACCAATTTTCTTGCACCAGATGCGCATTTATTCAGCCACAAATATAACATAAGTATACGAGGACAATATCATGTATAGTCTGAGTTGTATTAAACCAATATGGGATTTCAAACGTGTTTGGCCGGAAGGGCACAATGCGCGATAGACACGCCCCTACCCGGATACATACATTTAACATAGATGATCAGTTTTCCTCTAGTTCTAACAGCTGCGGAATAAGTGAGCAATACAAAACAATTAACGATATACAATCAACACCAAATACTCAAATGATCGAAATATTAAGATATACATAAATATGCTACTAATAAGATAACGCAAGTTAAGCAGACACGTCCACATTATCAATTAATGGCTATCTTCGTATTACAATTTAGTAAACTTGTTATGTTACCTTTTATGTATGTAACCAACGAATGTTATGTATTACCCTTGAAGCTTGTATTTTGTACAAGCATACACCAAGTAAATAATTTGATGAACATTTTTTTTAAACTTGAACATTGAATAATTATCCAATCGATCAATCATCTTAGTTTTGTTTTTTTTTTCTTTGTGAGCTCTGTAACGTTTACCTATAATGGAACATATCAAATATTTTAGTCTCATTTTAAAACGTCTTTCTATACATATATAAGTACGTTTGAA
Organism: Mytilus trossulus; assembly: GCF_036588685.1. Taxonomy (NCBI): domain Eukaryota; kingdom Metazoa; phylum Mollusca; class Bivalvia; order Mytilida; family Mytilidae; genus Mytilus; species Mytilus trossulus. The sequence continues at coordinate 56,775,974 of NC_086382.1, forward strand.
CCAGTATCGACTCTACAACAGATTGTATCCATCGGATTATCACCAGTGATAGTGATACAAGGCTGAAAACACAATCTGTATATATATTAGACCCCTCCTTTTGAACTTAATTTGAGGAAGATTGTTTGACCAATACGGATATATTTAAAATGATGACAAATAAACAGTTCAATTTTTTTTACCCCACACTTCTAAAACTATTTTAATTTAGTTGGGTTATTTCTATCTTACATTTATCCTTTGATGTCTTCCCAAAGGTTCCAATCATTAATCACATAATATTTTTTTAGATAAACATGGAAAAGAATACTAGTAACATATATTAATTGTATAAAAACACTTTAGCATGTACATTACCTATCTGTTTTTCAATTAAAAATCGCCCTGTATATTATAATTCATATTTTAGATGTCAGATACCTGGTTTTAACAATGATACTTACAAAGTACAGAACGACCAGCATGCCAGTATTGTTAACAAAACTATTCCACCATCCCATGATGAGATACACAAGTATGATCGTTGTCATTACTATCTATACAGGAATAACACCAGATACATGGTAAAATGTTCCGAATGGGTGTATGATACCAACACATTTCATGAAACTTTCACTTCAAAGGTATGTGTCATAATAAGCTATTCAATACAATTATCTGGACTGCATCGATTGTCTCATTATAACGTGCTACCTACGAAGATTGGGAAAAAAACAAAGACTTGCAAGTTATTATTTGCTACTTTTCTATTAAGCATGTCATTTGCTTCTTTTCATAAACGATATTTATGAATACGAAGAAACACTGTTTGGCTCTGATTAAATATCGGTATTGATTCTAAGAAAACAAAATGGACAGACAAGATCGTTGATATTCGAGAAGATTGAGTACAGCGATTTTAAACCTGACACTTTCTAAAAAAAAAAAAAACAACAACAACATTGAAAAAAGTGGGCACTGCTAAAGTTTTATTATAGTTCAAAAGTACCAGGATTGTAATTTAGTACGCAAGATGCGTTTATGTCACTTTGAGATGGTGCTGTGTGTACTACATTTAGAACGAGTTGCATGAAATATATGAATAAAACAGTATTTGAAAAATTTCTTTTTAACAGATATTTTATATTTATTTCAATTGTTGTGTCTTTACAGATGAACCTTGTTTGCGATGATGCAATTAAAACCTCACATGCACAGATGCTATTCTATGGAGGAGTTCTTGTTGGTGATGTCTCTTTTGGAATATTATCAGACAAGTAAGAAACTCGGATTGAGAGAGAGAGAGAAGTTTCATACGTTTGATGGGGAGCAAAAACACATGCTTCTTACAGAGAACTATGAGGACAGCGGAACTATCATTAACTATGTATACCAATATGACATAGTTTATCTTATATTTCATTTTCATGTTAAGTAAAACTCGAAAATTTACAACATATCATTACATTAATCAAAATAATAATCTATTTTAAATTTTAATTTACTTTTTTTTTACAGAATTGGAAGAAAGAAAACGTTTTTGTTATCAACTATTATAACATTAGGACTGGCTGTAGGTGTAGCATTCTCGCAGACCTTTTTGGTATTTGTAATACTTGAGTTCATGATTGGTGCTGCACATCACGGTGGAATTATGATATGTTGTGTCATGAGTATGTATATATGTCTTCAGAACTGTGAATTGTTCCGATTCATCAAGACAATCTTCCGACGGTTCTGATTATCTAAGCTGTTCAACGTTGTTGATATGGCCTTCGAACAAAGTTGAAGACGTTTTGACCACAATTTGATAATATCTTTTTTATTCACAATGATGCATTTATGATTATGGGAGATGTAACGTACACGTCAATGAGACACTAAACCAACGAAATGTCCAAAACATTAAGGGGTCAACATCATAAATGTGTATTTAAATCACCTCGAATCTACAAGGTGCTATAGAATTTCATTTTAAAATCCACATGTCACTTTATGTCGGATTCGATTACCTTATATAGTATAACATAATGTATCATTTTTTCCACAAATAAATGTTAAAATATAAAATTCTTATATTATACCACAGAATGATATTTTACATTTTCATATTAAGGAGTGTATATTTTTTTTAGACGCGTCAAAAAAATTTTTGGTTCAAAATCATATGTGTGACTTGTTATGTTATGTACTTACATAACCCGTAAGGAAGGAGTCTCTTCCAAACAGCTGTAAAAAGGAATTTTCAGATTCTTAAATTTCTCATTCTGCTATGCCATTCGAGTTAATAGGGCTCTTCACGGTTAGTTCGGCCATATTGGATAGGGGGCAGATTTTTTGGAAGAAGGTGGAAAAAGTGTGGGAAATCCTATGTGTGTTTCCAAGCAACAGCTCTGTTTTAATGATGTTTTCCCGTATTTTTCACACCATTTTTACCTCTATTATGAAAATCTGCCCCCTATGCAATATGGCCGAACTAACCGTGAAGAGCCCTATTATTCAAAAAGGTTGATGACTTTCAGGTTTTAAGTCGGGTTTGTCTTTTAAAGCTCTAATTAAAATGATATGTTTTGGTTTTGGTCATTTCTCTATTAATTTTTTTCTTTTTGAATTTTTTTCTCAGAAATTCTCAACAAATGACTTTTATTTGATTTCCAAAGTAACCCATACCTTATGTATTTACCAAGCACTGGATACATTATCAAGGAAATGTTACATAATAAATATCCATTAGAAATACAAATTACAAATAAAGGGAAAGTTCGAGGTTATCCAAAGTCTATAACATCTGGTTATATATTTTTTTTAAATCGATATAGAATATATATAGCTACCGCGTTTTATATGACAGTCATTTGCTTAATTAGTTAACTTTGTTTCCCAGTATTCCTGATAAACCTATCTAAAAGGAGTCGAATTTAATAAAATAACAACATAAAAACACTACATTTTAGCCTCTGTTTGTTTGCGAATTTAACGAGTTTTCTTTTCAAACCTATAAAAGGATTCACCTTATATTTAGGACATGCAGCATTTACTGTTTTAATGTTAACTATTAATATTTGAAATAAAAAAACAAAAAGTGCATAAGTTTTCTACTTTTTCTTGAAAGGTTTGGAGTATGTTGGACCATCTAAGAGAGTCCTTACTGGAATTCCTATACATATCTTCTTTTCGTTTGGTATAATGTATATAGCATTAATGGGTTATCTTCTGCGTAACTGGTTTTATGTTCAGCTGGCAGTAAGCGCTCCGTTTGCAGTTTTCTTATTGTATTGGTGGTAGGTATACACCTACCTCGTTTAATAGTAAAGTCATGCCTGGTTCCCATTGTGTCATCATGATGTATAATAAGCACATTGTCATATTATTTTGTCTACTAAATTCATATTTTGTTTTAAATTTTATATGTGTATTACTGATGACGGATGTCTTTCAACTTATCTGATATATTTACGCCAAAACCTATTTATAAAGTATGATTATATTTTTTTCAATAAGATATAGATACATGTATTATTTTACTCATAGGATGATACCAGAATCATCTAGATGGCTATTAAGCCAGGGAAAATATGATGGTGCTGAAAAAATAATACAACGAATAGCAAAGGTCAACAAGAAAAAGATCCCATCTAGAATAATTGATGAACAGACACAAGACACTCCAAAGACGGCAAACGTGTATCATTTGTTTTCTACCTTAGAAATGTCTAAAAGAACAATAATACTTCTATGGAACTGGTAACTATTCACTGAAATTATGTTAGATAAGGAGATGAGGTATAATTAACAATGAGACAACTAGCAGCAAGAGTTCAAAGGACGCAGAATGTATAAAACCACTTGTCATAACTTACGATATCAATATGCTGACAACCTGATAATCAGTACTGATTGGAGCATGCTTTTATAGTCCCTATTGTCACAAATTATGTGCAGTCCCTTATGTCTTTCTGACCTTTTGTCTTTAGTAACAATACAATTTTATTAAGTCATGGTGGACTTGTATCTGCCATTTTTATGATTACTAGGTGTCTTACTTATTTCATTAGTCATTAGTCTTATTCATTTGATTATCGGTATTCTCATGGTAGACTTTATCACATCTTACGAGGGTATGCATGCCAATACACAGATTGTTACTTTTGAAATATTTTCCTTCACTTTCCTTTTTGTCTTTTTGTATTTACACTTTATAAATCCCTTTGTAAAATAGTTGAAATATAAATCAATAATCAACTTGCTAATCTTATAAACAACAAAAAAACAGAAATGATAACAAAGGGGTAGAACAATTCAAAGAGAAATTCACAACGCAATGGTAAATTACGAAAAACGAGAAAAAGACAAACAAGTCCATCAATGTGACTTAAACTGAACAACATAAACAACATTAATCTCAAGTGCTTCAGAAGGTAGAGAAGAATAATTGGTATGTCGATCAGAGATGGGTCCGATTACATTGATTAAATTACAATTACTTTGTCATTTGTACGATTAAATTAAATTAATGATTACATCATTTCTGAAAGTGTCTGATTAAATTAATGATTACATTGGCAAAATTATCATGATTACATCTGATTACAATGAATTAAATAAAAAAACAGTTTGCATGAAGTGAATGAATAAACGTTTAATATATAACTATAGCATTTTTTCGAAAGCATTGTGTTTGCTATATTATAAAATGATAACTTCAAACTTCATCTATTTAATAAACCTCAAAAGTTCACTTCATACATACATGAACATTGTGTCACTGGTTATGACCCATTGCACTTTATCATCATTAATCTCTAAATTATTTTGACTTCAATTGAATATAGCTTTATAAAAAGCATTTGCTGTTTGTCTTCTGACATATTCTAGACTTTTTCAAGATAGTTTATGGGAGTTAAAATATGGATGAAATTGTACCAGTTTAATCAAATTGTAAACAAAATACAAGTGCTAAAAATTATTGCATTTTACATGTCCAGTCCAAATACATGTACATACAAAAATTTGCTTATTTTAAACACGATATTTGTCCAACTTTTAATTAATCTTGTGCTAATTGGATAAGTTATCACTTGTCTGATTTATCTTTTACCATATATATTGTCCTACAGCTATATTCAGTTGGTAATTGCAATAAAAACAAACCTTAATTGGTTTTCTACCTGTCAATTCAAAGTTGACAAAAATCACAACATTAACAAAAGATTATAATTAAGGATTAAAGAAAAGTATTACTTGACTATAACAGTTATTGTCAAATATATATATGTACATCTTTAAATTGTGAATATAGGTACTATATCTTTTACTAAGGCCAGAATGTATGTCTCTTCTTAGGCTATTGATGACTTTTCAATACTGTAACAGTTTATTTTTTACTGAAGTATACAAACCAAATGTCATGTTTTAAAAAAAAATAAGGAAACCAAACTGTCTTAAAATGTTCAATATAAATTGAATAAGAATTACAAAAAGTTTCCTTTACTGACCATAAGCAAAGTGAAAGATTTTTTTCATTGTAATCAGAATGTAATCATAAAGTAATCAGGATTACAGGGTATTTTGAAAAGTAATTGATTAAATTAAATTACATGTAATCAGATTTTTTGGCTGATTAATGATTACAATGATTACTTGAAGAATTGTAATCAATTACAGCTGATTAACGATTACAATTACAATTACCCCAACTCTGATGTCGATACATTCATTTTGATGAATTTGATGAGACTGTTATTAAAGTGAGAAGGTTAGCGCAATAGAACCAGGTTTAATCCACCATTTTCTACATTTGAAAATGCCTGTACCAAGTCAGGAATATGAGAGTTCTTGTCCATTCGTTTTTGATGCGTTTTGTTATTTGATTTTGCCATGTGATTATGGACTTTCCTAATTGATTTTCCTCTGAGTTCAGTATTTTTGTGATTTTATTTTTCAATCTATTGATACTACATGTGCTCCAAATAAATAATGAATCAATTGCTATAGTACATTGTAATTTGACAGGAAATGGTTTTATAGAATTTTTTGAATTGCATCCAACTCTATTTAGAACTTGCTTTCAGGGTAGTGGTTGCTATGGTATATTATGGAGTAACGATGCATATTGCTGGAAATTTTTACCTGAACTTTTTCATACTAGCTATCGTAGAAATTCCTGCAAAACTGTTTGTAATTGCAACAATAAACCGTGCTGGAAGAAAAAAGGTGCATTGTTTCTGTATGGTTGTTGGAGGTGTAGCTTGTCTATGTACAATATTTACAGTTCTATATGGAGGTGATGGTAAGGTTTATTTTTATCTCAACTAAAATAAGCGATGTATTCGTTTCAAGAGAAATGTTAGATGCCGTATAAACCATATCAAATATCAGAAAAAAGACAAAACAAACCAGGGAAAGAGCAAAAAGTCATAAAAAGTCGAAGAGTAACTTTCAACCCCAGAGCAAAAAAAAATGTTCGTTAGAGCCTAATAAGCTTAACTGAAGCTTTTGTAAAGATCTTCGATCAATATAAAAAAAAGTTGTAATATGACTGTCAATGAGGCAACTGTCCACAAGAGACAAAAATGACACAGCCATTAACAACTATATGTCATCGTAGGGTCTTCAACAATGAGCAAAGCCCATACCACATAGTCAGCTATAAACGGCCCCGATATGACAATGGCAAACAATTCAAACGGGAAAACTCACGGTCTTATTTATAAAAAACTGAACGAAAAACAAATATGTAACCGTAAACAAACGACAACCACTGAATAACAGGATTCCGACTTGGGACAGGCACATACATAAATAATGTTGCGAGGCTAATCATGTTAGCGGAACTCAACCCTCTCCCTAATCCGGGACAGTGGTATAACAGTATAACATCAGAAAGAACTATAAAAAAAACCGTTTTAAAACGGCTTAACTCATCAGATGGATAAAAATACAAGTGGACAAGAGTACTCGCATTTTTCGGACAGCTAATTCAAAGCCACTAACAACTAATAAAAAAATCCTGCATCTAAGACTAAACTATAAATCCGTTCACATCAACATTCAATTGAATCAGTGTAAAGACGTCGTAAACAGTCAGAGAAAACCATGACCTTGTGCAATGCGAAGTTACAGGTATCGACAGATTGTAGTTCCATAAATTTTTACATGTTTATAACATACTAGTAATATTTAGTTTGCTTTCAGTCTACTGATTGCTTATTTTGCTGTTCAATGTGCATTTATACGTGTTAAACATGATTTTAATAAATTATGTACGCTATCACAGTTTCTGCAAAACAAATGGCAAAAATCATCTTTCAAGGGCAATAACTACTATGCTGAGTGAAGCCAATAGCTCACATGACCAAATGCACCAGGTAAGCTACAAAACAAAATTCGACAGGAAACACAATTCCACAAATCCCTACATTAAAACTAACGACTGGGTAACACAAACCACTCTAAAACTGGTGATGATCTCATACACTCTGGAAGTGTCAACTGATCCAATACTTAACATGTTGTTCATAGTAATTTATAATGCTGTAATATCAAATTCAATGAACAGATGACGGTTTGTAGGTCACGATAGTTGGACTTCATTGGTAGTTTTTTGTATGACGTGACACCACAAAACTAATGCTACGTTTAAAAACCACTCCGCCGTTGACTATTAGAAGTTGCGGTCTGTAACTTGCAAATGTGCACTATAACAGATTTGTTTTTTAAAACATCAAATGGGTTCACCATTACTATCCTCGCTTGTTATACTATACGGCTTTTTATGTCACGTCTCCTAATTTCCAGTTGAAATTCTTCATGCATAAACATTGGCATCATATTATATGTACACTTAACATTAAAGCGATAACAAAGTAATAAATGTCCTATTTTGTTAAACTAAATATAATATTTCTATATATCGTTTATGCATTATATGTACATCAAAGTTGTAGCATTACGGACTAGCGACATATTCTAACTGTCTTTGATTTGTTAACATTTTACCGCCCTAGCACTATATAACATAACAATTCATCAGATGTTTATCGAAAACGTAAGAACGCTAGCATGAGCGTTAAATCAATATAACCCACTAGTAATTATTCTGTATACGTAATAGACACTTTTTTAGTGTAATCCACATTCGTTAACATTGTGTTTCTTTTTTTTAGAATTGCAACCTCTGACTTTAACTTTGGCCATCATTGGAAAAATGGGTTCATCTGCAGCTTTCGCTCTTATTTATGTATATTCTATGGAATTGTACCCGACTGTGGTCCGAAATAGTGGAATGGGTTTAAGCTCCTGTATTGCACGAATTGGTGGAATGGTTGCTCCTTATGTAGCTCAATCAGTAGGTTCTTATATAGATTTTTTTTATATTGATGTCAATTGTCTTTTAAACGTTCTGAGTAACGACAACAGTAGTGTACCGCGATTCAGTAGTCATACGTACGAAACATTTTAAACATATCTACAAGAATTTCAAACATAAGTACAAGACATTTTTAACAAATTATGAAACGCCTTTCACAATTTCGTGCTTTAACAACATAATTATTGTCCACTTCGAGTTCAACTAATGGAGGAATTATTATAGTGTTTGCTGTGTAATTTTTTTTCAAATGAATCTTGTCAGCTGGTACAGCAGTTAAATTGAAAAAAAATACAATATTTGTTAATGAACTAATGAGTTCTCAACTAAAATTTCAAATTCTCATATGCTAAAAGACAATTTTTTGACAATTTTTGAATTTTTAAGGTAAAATTATGTTGTATTCTACTAAATTTTTCAATTTCCAGAGAAAATGTTACGGTCATGTTCCATTTTTGGAAAATTTCTACTATATTGCATTTGTTTAAGTATCAACATATGCTCATTTTACCAAAAATCATACTGATTCATTTATTTCTATGAATAGTAGATGCTACATAATGGATTTTCTTGGGTCTTAAAGATTATGGATGCTCTCTTGATTATATTTAATAACTTTTGTAGTTGTGATTTTTTTTTGTATAAAAAGCACTTCTTATTTCTGTACATAGCATATTTCAAAAAAGTGTCTGCGGATAATATAGAAAATGATTAAAATTGCACCTCCACCTTTGATAGATGCTGATGTACTTCTTTTAATTTCATTTTGAATACCTGAACGTCTGGATGCTGACTTCCATTTATTTATAGATTCTGGAATCCCAACATATACGGAAACTGACATCCCAAAATATCTGGATGCTGGCATCTCAAAATATCCGGATGCTGGCATCCTAAAATGTTTGGATGCTGGCATCCGAAATGTCTGGATGCTGGCATCCCAAAATATCCGGATGCTGGCATCCCAAAATATCCGGATGCTGGCATCCCAAAATGTCTGGATGCTGGCATCCCTGAATGTCTGGATGCTGGCATCCCAAAATGTCTGGATGCTGGTATCCCAAAAAATCTGGATGCTGACATCCTGAAATGTTTGGATGTTGACATCCGAAATGTCTGGATGCTGGCATCCCAAAATGTCTAGATGCTAACATTCAAAACTATCCAGATTCTAGCATTCCAAGATATTGTGATTCTGATTTCACAACTATTCAAACATAGCTTTTTTTCATGATGGCTTACTCATTTTTAATGCTGCTTTATAATCAACTGTCTTTAAGTACTAGTCCACCAAAATAGCACCAACTACATTTCCTGAGATATTGAATGCACACAAAAACAAACCAGTAAACCACGAATTTTAAGAAACTACTGATGAAGGCCTCTAAAGAATAAGAAATCATTTGTCACAGAGTGAAATGTATACTTAACCAACATACTGATTCTGATTTGTAAAGTATTATATTTTTATGTGAAAGCTGTTGCCAACAATTTGATATCATAAAACTATGTCAAGATTTCAAGATTTTCAAGATTTTATTGTACACTCTGACAGTTTACATTGTTACAAGAGGCAGATATACATAATATACAGCTTGACAGAAGTGGTATAAGAATCGTATAATAACAGAACAAAATTGAAATAGTCAATTTAATATAAGTCATCAAACACACCGTAACATACGGTTGTTTGACACCTGATTTAAGGTGGTACCTAACACTACAGGGAGATAACTCTGTAAAGTCAGCTAAACGTTTTAATTATGTTGTGTTGTAAGGGGATTTATTAAGCTTCTCAATGATCAAAATTGGTGTTTGTCAAACTGCTATATAACCAGTGTAATTTTTCTGACAAAACGGTTGGTTCAAAATTTTTAAATTTTTGATATTTTTGTGAAAGGGTCAAAGTAAATACTTTGACAAAATTTTATGAAAAAAACGAGCCAAATTAATTTTAGTGAAATTGTTGGGTACCACCTTAAACGATCCAAACAAATACACATATCATGACATACATATATATATATAATATGATCAATTGGATTATAACACACAACTTGAAGTAGGTAAGGCATGTCAATGTTATAGCTTTTACAATAAATGGCATATTCTAATGTTATTTTTCTTACTTTGATTAGCATTAAGTGAAACATGTATACAGGGAATTGTGGTCTGTAGACTACACATTTATGTATGGTGACAAATTACAATTTTTAAACTAGATACTCCAATGATGATTGTGGCCAAGTTTGGTTTAATTTGGCCCAGTAGTTTCAGAGGAGAAGATTTTTGTAAAAGATTACTAAGGTTTACGAAAATCGGTTAAAAATTGACTATAAAGGGCAATAACTCCTAAAGGGGTCAACTGACCATTTTGGTCATGTTAACTTATTTGTAAATCTGAGTTTGCTGAACATTATTGCTGTGTACAGTTTATCTCTATCTATAATAATATTCAAGATAATAACCAAAAACAGCAAAATTTCCTTAAAATTACCAAATCAGGGGCAGCAACCCAACAACGGGTTGTCAGATTCATCTGAAAATTTCAGAGCAGATAGATCTTGACCTGATAAACAATTTAACCCCCATGTCAGATTTGCTCTAAATGCTTTGGTTTTTGAGTTATAAGCCAAAAACTCCATTTTACCCCTATGTTCTATTTTTAGCCATGGCGGCCATCTTGGTTGGTTGGTCGGGTCACCGGACACAATTTTTAAACTAGATACCCCAATGATGATTGTGGCCAAGTTTGGTTTAATTTGGCCCAGTAGTTTCAGAGGAGAAGATTTTTGTAAAAGTTAACGACGCCGGACGCCAAGTGATGGGAAAAGCTCACTTGGCCCTTTAGGCCAGGTGAGCTAAAAATGGGGTTCAATGGACAAATTTTTGTAAGGCATTCAAATGGATTCAGGGGATTCTGAAAATCAGACAAAGATTTCGACCTTTTTCCACCATATGTCACAGTTGGACAGAGCAAAAATAAAAGTTTACAATAGCAATTTCTTTACCCACCATGTAACTGTATCGTACACCCTTAATAAATACAATTCTTACTCTTCTTCAATTGCATGGAATTTTCTTTTTAAATTCTTTTTATCAACAGAGTTTATAAAATGTACATATATAACACATTTGATAACCTGAAATGATTGAATAATATTTATCAATTTTGAATTTATAATTAAAACCATGCTGTTTACATTACAAAATAAGTTAAAAATTTCAGATAAGTCATTCAAATTTTTTAAACAAAAATATTGTTTGGCTGTTTTTCCTGGCAATGCTGTTACTGTTTTACTACCAAATTGGGCAACATGCATTTCCTGCAGGTCTGTGAAATGACTCTCTGCAAAATAAAAATAAAAAACATTATAAAAAATTCATATACTAAAAAATGAGATACAGTCATATATGTAATGATTGCTTTTATATCTTCTGCTTTGATATGCAATAAAAGACGATCTTAATGATGACAATTCCTTAATTATAATCATTATCATATATGGCATGGATCTAATATAGATAGTATTTTCATATGATGTACTTCTTTTGTTTTGTGAAAAAACCCATGCTCTAAATTCAATAATATGTGTTTGCACATGTGTTATATGTGTGTTTATTGACTACTTCAGAATAAAGAATTTTATCAAATTGTCATGCACTTAATATATTTCCTTAACTTTAGAACACTTTCAAAAACTTTTATATGGTGCACATGATGTAAGCAATTCATTTATCATGACTGGAATGTGTTGCATTCCGAAATTAACAGAATTGATCTAGATACTACAGCAGTCCATGCATGCTGTTCAAACTCTGCCTTTGGAAATTCACAGCACCAGCCTTTAGCTTTTTTACAAACAAAAAAGGGAAGTTATTGGAATAGCCTACACAAAAGCTTTTAAACTTATACTTATCAGGCATATGAATTAGCTTAATTGTCCTATTCAGATTCAAAAAAATTGATCAATGATCATGAAAAAATAATAACGAATATACTCCCTATCCATGTTAAAACTACTATAAAGTATAGCTTGCATCAATTATTTCTTAAGTACATATTTCATTATTTGTTAATGCTTTACATAATGAGACTCAATAAACCTAATCATACTAATTGCCACTTTATATCAGATTAATGTCATTATCAATTATGTGTATAATTTTGTACTTCATAATTTTGTAATTAATAATTTGCATAAACATCAGTCAAAACACCATAACTATATTCGATAATTGATTCTGATGTACTGTTATTTTATTTTCATCATATATAAATAACAGTTATTGGTTTTGTGCAAATATAATGTACAATGCTCTGCTGATTTGGAGTAATTTCTTGCAATTCGATTAAGTCATTTGGAATAATCTCCCTTATTTCAATACTATAAAAAATTACCCACTAAATTTTAATATAACAAAATCAAGATACACAGTATGCAATTACCCTAAAAGGGAATAAAGTCTCACCTCATCTAATAATATTCTTTCAAAATAATGTTCTCAAAGCTGACTTTTGAATAATCTTATAAAATGACTTAATATGATATATAATGTACCTGATCCCTTCTTCTGTTGCACATTGATAGCAATTTTTCCAAAACAGTAATCTGCCACCTTTTCTGTTTCCTTATTTAATTTGGTAAAGGAGGCGATGGTATACTTAGGAATTGAGCGCTCTATATTCTTTGCATGTATTTTTCTGATTGTTTCTTCCTTCACCTGAAATATATTTGTAAATATATATTAAAATTTTCAAATTCGCAAACAACATTTCACATCAAATAATAACAGTTCGTTAAAATATTGTCATATATATATATATATATATATATATATATATATATATATCTAATACTTCATCAATCTATCCCTTTTTGCACCCTTTGTATATAAAATAAATCATTTGTTTTTCATTTGTTAAAATCCGATTGTGATGTCGACTTTTAATGTTTTACTTTGAATTTTCTATAATGTGACTGCAGGAAAAAAGTCGACCAAATCTCTAGTTATATGATATTTATCCACTCTCTACAGTTAAAATTGATGATCAATGTGTAGAAATCAATCTGGTAACAGCTTATCATAAACAGGGAGACATATAAACTGTCAGTGGCTGTTAGTACATAAAAAAATAATCATAAATGATTATACGGCTAATAAAATTTGACTGAAAAAATCACAGTTTCTTTGTAATTAAACAGATATAGCATGTTCTTGAGGGTATTTGCGAAAAATAACAGTCTTGAGAATGAATTTATGTAACGGTTTATTTCTTCCTTTGTGATATTTTATCCTGAGGATAATTTGTCACAGTAATTTTTTTCCAGGCATGATATATCACAGGTAGAATTTTTCCAGAACAGTGAAAATCTATCTGTGTTATGCGGATAGTATGTACCTGTATATATTTGCCGTATCATATTTTACAGAACCTTGTGAAATATAGTCCCATTAACTAATCTGTAAGTTACTCGCAATCAATATATACCTCACTTTAATTATAAGATGTTTCACAAAGGTAGAACAAATTTGCATAATTTATCAAAGGGAGGTAATTATGAGCAATTTATACTTTAAAGATATTAATATTATATATTCCTGAATCTATTTCATAGCGAAATTTTTCCTTGAATCCGATTTATTATATATTCATTTATATAACAAGATGACTATAATGATTTTTTAATTAGACAGATAACATTTCACAGGTTAATACTATCCAGCTGTTAAAATTGCTTTTGTTTCAATATATTGTTATGCTATAATTTATTTGATTTCCATATAATCTAAAGCAACATCTTTGTCCCCAGACTATTTATATAGTTAAAAATATTATCATAATCAAATTCGGCGCCTTTCGAAATTTAATATTCCTTCTTAATATGATATATCAGTTTTAAATCTGTTCGAGTTATCAAATTTCTCTCGCATAATGGCTCTGGAAATTTGTACCTCTCAACTGGTATTTTTGGCAATATTTTCTTCATTTGAAATCTTATATCATCTTTTCATTAATTATTTAATTGTTAACTATTTTCCCAAGGATTTACCTCTTCTTCTGCCAGGAATATAAAATCTGCAGCTCTTAATTCCTTAACTGCTAAAAACTTATATAGCTTATCTGACTGTGTATTCTCATCGCCCTCTTGACAGTCAGTCATGTTTTTAATATAGTTATCAAATTCTGATGACTGTGACATGCTGAAATGATTAATATCTTAAATTATGACTATGTAACTCTTTAGTGTTACATACCACCTTGAACAAACCCTTGTGCTTTATTACCTTCTGTAACTCTTCCAATGTCATCTTCTTTTGGATGACATTGTCCAACAATATTTCAATGGTGTCTTCGTCGATTGTCATCATAGATTTCAAAATAGTTTTTTTTTGTTTGTTTGTTTTTTTTGTTTTGTATTCCGGCACCTACGCAATACTCTCTTTCTTTCTTCAGGTCTCGGTTATCACAGGGCTTTGATTAAAATAAGAGGGAACGTTATATTGGTTCTTGCAAATTTGATGTTTTTGATTCAGGTTTAATCTTCCAGTAAATCAATTCAAGTAAATGAAACACATTTTAAAATCATTCTGGAGCTCAATCAACACACTATCTGACTGTAAACAAAATTGGAAACCTTCCTGAATAATCAGCTTCAGATTTTAGAATCTGATCAGAATAACTAGCCGATTTTATATATTCGTCGTTGAAGGTGGTATATAACGCAACAGGGAAATAACTCTGTAAAAATCAGCTGAATATTTTTATTGACTGATATTTAAAAAAGAAGTATTGGGCTTCTCAATGATTTAAATTAGTGTTATGAAACTGCTATATGCTCAATGAAAATTTTACGATAAAGTGCGGTTCCAGTTTTATGAAATGTTGCTATTTTTGTCAAAGGGTTAAGTAGTATTGAGACAAAATTTTTATGAACATTAAACGAGCCATGTTAATTTCAATGGAGGTGTTTATATCATAACAAATTTGTTTTGTAAAAGTCTTTGATATACAACAAAACACGTTACCTGTTTGATGTTAGCGTCTCTTTGTTTTAATTGCAAATGACGTCACAATTAGAATCTTTAAAAAAGGACAAATATCGGAAACGTTAACGTATTTTCGTTTCAACAGCTTTTGAATTTAATTATATCCCCAGTTAGGCATAAACTGTTTCCTGTATTTCATAGGGTGATGTTGTTGGCGGTAAATTCGGACAAGCTTTACCATTAGTTATATTTGGTGGTTGTTCAGTTTTTGCTGGACTACTTTGCTTGCTCCTTCCAGAAACCTTAAATAGGAAATTACCCGAAACAGTAAGAGAAGCCAAAGATTTTACAAAGTGAGTTTGTTTATACTTTTTTCATTTATTTTTAAAAAGATTTATGTTCATAATAAATTGAAACCCTTGCATTTCATAAAAGTAAAAGTAAAACCTAACATATACAATGCACTTCTTGAAGTTCTAAAACGTTTTATTCCTGTAACATGCACATAACAATCATGCAAGTGAAATTTTGAATATAGATGATGCATCATAAGAGGTTCCATAATTTAACAATGGTCAACAATATAGAGGAGAAGCAATGAAGTAATAAAGATCATACACATCCAATGTTTCTAATTTCAAATTATAAAGCTGTCTGCTTTTTGAATGAACATGTTCACTGTTAAGCAATAAATTAAAGCAAATGATGTGTATCAAAAGTTCTGATTTGATGACAGTAAGCGTAAAGCTCTCTATCTCCATGTCAGTAACTATGGACGATAGGAACTCATATGTTGCATCTAAAAATCTTCTTTTATTTCAAATTAAGCCATTTAGCTTTTTTCGTTGCAATTAGGTATGATTTTCATATTTAAAATTGTCCATTTAAGTTTAGTTAGAGTGTTAGAAGTATATATTTAAATAGTCATTGTTTTATTAAGAATTTCTCTTTCTATTTGTAGAAAATTAGACCTCGACGATACAGATCAAGAAAACATCAAACTAAACAAATACCTCTGCAATAGTGAAAATGGAACGGAGAAAATATACACCGTTTCATCTTGAAAAGTATAACAAATATATTTGAAGGTCTGAAAGCATCAAAAATAGAAATGTACATTCTTATATATATGTATACATATATTACATGTTTTTTGTTGAAATAGTATACATTTTTGTATAGCCAACTAAAACTATAGCTAGGCTCTGGTGCGAATTTTCTGGATCCGTTGAAGACCTATTGGTGGCCTTCTGATGTTTTTGTTCGGGTTTTTGTCTTTTTTTACACTTTCCTTGTTTCTATTCTTAATTCTATAATGGTTCTCTTTACTGCACTTTTCTATAGTAATAAAGTGGTATCTATGTTTTAAAAAGGTTTATCCGCGCAATGCATCTGCCAATGGACTTGTTCGTCATTAATGCCTTTTAATATTGTACTGTATCTTATTTTACTTTTCGTATTTTCTATTCTTTTGTTCTTATCCTTCTTGGAATGATGTATCATAAATAAAAGTTAACGCTGATTTTAGTTCCTTTAAGAAACAACCAGATAAACCGATTGGACCTATGATTTGATATCTTTATTCCGCTCATTAGTTTGGATACACCATTATTTAACTGGTGTAAATAGTAATCATTGACCTTCTTATGTGGTGTTGTATCCCGTTTTGGTTCTTAGTTGTATTCTCATTGCTCATGTATTTGTTTCCTTCTGTACTGGAAACGAGCTATACCGGGTTTAGCTAAAGGACAATGGCAATATTAATATATATCTGCTTAAATAAAAAAAAAGGTAGATGGGTCAAATTCAAATCTATAGATTTTTTTTATTGAAAATTTACTAAAAGAACACCGTTTTTACTTTGATATTACTAGTCGATTTTCCATGATCAATCTGTACAGACTCCTTTTAGTTTTACAATTTGAAAAAACTCTTAAAAAAAAGAGTGACCAAAACTTGTAATTATATTTTGAAAAAGACATTACATAAACAACTGCTTATTAAGAATATCTATAGGTTGCATTTCTGTAAATATTGACAATGAAGTTTCACATAGGAACTCCTTTTACGGCTTAAATTGTACCACTTTTACTATTTTAAGTTTTGAAAATAATCTGATCCTAGAATTGAAAGTTGATGTGTACCACAATGTTTTTCAAAGGTCAAAATATAGGGCTGTGCGGCATACTTTCAACGTGTATATGCCCTCAACTTCTCAGAGTTTAAACTAACACTAATTTTCCTAACTACCCCTATCTCAAAGGAAAGGTTACCACAAATTTCAATGTAAACAACATGCAAATGCATATTTACTGGTAACATTCCCAAATTATGTCTATGTGAGATGGAACACAGAGAGCATAAGTGGGAACCAGTATGTAAACAAAATTAATTTTCTATCAATATTCAAATTCTCCTCAAAAGAGGCCTGTTTTGAGAAACAGCTGTATTTACAAAGTGCAACCTATAGATTTGAATTTGTCCCATCTACCTTAAGTTTTTAGCAATGAGAATATGTCTTACACCCGAAAGAAGTGCAACATATATTCCGGCATATTGCGAAACAGGGTTGAAAGAAACCAGAAGGGTCATCAAACACATAGATCGAAACTAAACTGACAACGCCATGGCTAAAACATTTAAAAAAAAAATACAGACAATGATAGTACACAAGATACGACATAGAAACATAAAGACTAAGCAACACGAAATCCACCAAAACTGAGGGGTGATGGCAGGTGGTCGATCCAGGCGAGTAAGCTGATCCTGCCGGCCAGTGGCACCAGTCGTGTAGCTCGTGTGATTGCAAGTGAACCTTCGAACATCAATCATTTTAGACATGAGATTTATAATTACCCATTTGAATGATTATTTTTTTCCATTCTTTTTTTTTTTTGTATTGTGTTTATTTGCAAAAACTACATAATTAGATAAATAGTCATAGTAAGTAAATTGATATTTTGAATCATTCGACCTAAGACTTAAGACACATGTGTAAACTATTGCTAATTACACATAACAAGATAAGATGGAAGTCCAATGTGGTAACTTCTACTCTTGGACAAAACATCATAAGATGTAACTGCTGCTCATTAGACAAAATATCATTAGACTCAAGTCCAATATAGTAACTCCTACTCCTGAACAAAATATCATAAGATGTAAATGCTGCTCATTAGACAAAATATCATAAGACTACACCAATGTGGTTACTTTCTATTCTTATCTGAAATGCAATCTACTCTACACTGAAATCCGTTTACGCTGTGGTGGAAAATGTTCTCAATGGCAATCCTTCCACATCTTTTTATTTTTAAATTTCTGCATCATTGGATACTACATATAACAAGATTAAAGGCCAATGTAGACATCAAAGCCTCACTGGGAAATTACTTGAAATCATGAATCTTAAAGTAAATAGTCATTTTTATTTTTTTTACTTTATTTTAAGATTTAGATTTTAATTGAGTAGTAGTAACGATATGGACGATTCACAAAGCTAGAATAGTAGTTAGTTTTGCGTTAGCACTACTTGGTCTATTGACTAATGCTCTGGTAGAAAATTTCAGAAGGTGTTGGACAATTTGAAATCATAAAAATGCAATGACTCATCTTTTTATCAGATTGAAAATTAAAAGAGTGAAATAAAAATATTACAATAAGAAGCTTGAGTAGTTTATCCATTAACCGTGACTTTTTAAAAGGATAATAATTTTGGTGGTAAAGAGAGGTTGAAAATACCAGTGGAATATAGTTAATTATCAAAGATACCAGGCTTATAATTTGATAAGCCAGACGCGCGTTTCGTCAACATTGACGCTTAGATCAAAACAATTTCAAAGCCAAACGAGTAAACAAATTAACAGCAATAAGAATCAAATTTCAACAAAGTTGTGGCATAAACTGGTAAGGTAATCTTTCCTGGTATAGAAAACCTTACTATTTCGAATTACCTTACTATTTCGAAATACCTTACTATTTCGAATTATTTATACTGTTGCAAACAGTAAATTTATAAAACAAAAAAATACCATACAATTGATATTTATGTAAACACCGAAGTGCTCACTACTGGGCTGGTGATACCCTCGGGACGAAAATTCTACCAGCAGTTGTGTCGCCCCAGTAGTGTATATAGTTATCAAAGGTAAAATGCTCATAATTTGATACGCCAGACGCATGTTTCGTCTACATAAGACTCACCAGTGACACTCAGATAAAAATAATTCCAAAGCAAAACAAGTTAAATGTTCAAGAACACTCAGTACCCAAAATTTCTAAAAGTACGGTTTAGGTTATCTTTGGCTAGTGTGGAAAAGTTCGTTTATGTACAATTTATCCTTTTTGTATTATTCCAAACTTTGTACATAATTTATATCTATTATAAGGAGGTTCGCTACTCAGTTTGAAAACTAACAAGCTTTTTATATCACTATACCATATTGATAGGATATTAATAAAGGAACCAAAAGAGCAAAAATAAAATATAGGTCAATGTGCTTGTTTTTTAGACAGTTTACAAAGGTACATGGATTATAATTTAGTACGCCAGATATTAGCAATTTCATAGCTTTATTATTGACACGTTTAAGTTCTCCAAAAACTATTACGAATATCAAAGACTGTATAAGACTTCTAAAGATGGCTTATAATTAAACGTGTAAAAGAATTATAAAAAGAAAAAATGGGGTCAATTCGCATTTTTGTAAGGCATTAAAATGGATAAAACCACAGGATTCAGAAAATCTGAAAAATATCCCAAAACTTGACAAGCTAACATCCTTAACATTATATTATAATGATTTTACTATATTGAACAAATTAAGTATTATATGTTTCAGTGCAACCAAATACTCCTTGTAGGCTCTTTGATATTATCTCAACTCTGGCTAGTAGACAAACTACTACGTTTTATCTGGTTCTAGCTAGTTTGGCAGTTCATCTCTTAAAATATACTGTAAAAATATTGTCAATGCAGATTGAGGGACATCAGTAACAACATTTTAAGCCGTAGCCAGCATTATATGGTCTTTATTATTTAAGGGCTTTTCAAATTAATCTATGGTAAAAGCGTTTGTCTTAAATATTATATTATTTTTAGTTCCACTTTCTTTGCTAATTGTATTTCAAAATTTCTATTTTTGGAATAACCTGCTATCATCTTTCAATGTTGTACAGTATCTTATATATTTGTATGGTCAACTTACCTTCGTGAACAGTTTTTTTTTATCATTGATTCACAAATTGTTTACATTCAGAGTTGTCATCTAAGTGTGTTTTGCATTGATTTTCAATTGTGTAATTAAACAACATATACAATGTTTGCTCTAAGATGATATATTCATATGCATTTATTTGTAAAGTTATATTTAATGGATATTTCAGATCCTTCGTTGCCTTCTTCATATTATAAAATAAAGTACTTGAAACAGGCTATTATTTGTACTTGGAATTATTTTTAATTATGAAATTTGCATAATTTCTTTTGCTTGAAATATTTAATAAATTCATGTTTATTTGGTCTTATAATGTTTTGAGCTCATAAAACTTTCAATACAATGTATTTTGTATAGATAGTGTTGAACGCGGCACAGTACATTCTATTGAAAATATAATATCTTCTTTGTAATAGAAAGTGTTATGTACAGAATAAACATGGAATTTATCAAAAATTTCAAGCACAAGAAATTATAGTTATTCTATGATTAATAATAATTCCAAGTTCAAATAAAAGCCTGTTTTGACGTTTTGCATTCAATTCATCTAAGCCTTATTCTACCTGGTCACACTATGATAAGCTAGACAACCCTTCGTTTGAGGATAAATACGGCTAAGGTAATATATGCATGGAATACAGAAATCACAGAACTTGTAAATTTATACAGGCCATCAAGATCATTAAGGTCTGAAAACAACTTAACACTCGTAACTCCTATTGTGCGAACCAAATCCTACGGCAATAGAAGATTTGATCAAGCTGCGGCCATCCTTTGGAATGCATTACCAAAAGAACTTCAAAATGCAAAGTCGGTGCCTGTATTCAAAAAGAACTTAAAAACTCACTTTTTTCGACAAGCATTTTTAATCCCTTAAATTCGTTTCTGTGATACATTGTGCCATAGACGTTAGCCAGCTTTTGATTTATCGAACCTTTCTTTTAACTGGAGATATGTTTCATTTATAATATGTACATTGTATGTTTTAGTAGCACACATATGTTTTTATTTCAGTAATTATATTTTTACGTGTAATATTCCTTTTTCATCTTTTGAATACGTTTTCAAATTTTTAACTTATATTTGATAATTTTTAATAGCAATCTTATTTTAGACTTTTTTGGCTATTTTATTTTACCAACTTTATTCAGTATAACTTTATTTTGATTCATTGATATATATATATACCACTTTTTTTGTAAAAATTTCCACATTATTAATCCTTTTATCTAGAAAAGTTTTAACACTTAAATATTTATTTTGTGTGTTCATGTTTTATATTTTTATCACTGTCTGTGTGTATATTTCGCTTAACATGTGATGTAAAGCGCTTTGAGTAATATTGTTTTAGATTTAGCGCTATAGAAAAATTGTAATAATAATAATAATTCTTATTTCGAATAATTACAAGACTTTGTTTCGATGCAAGAATGATATTACATATATAGTTTGACTACCTTATATAATAGGTTCATAATAAGTATGACAATTTTATCGAAATAAACAACCAACGGGTTTGTAGAGACATCAATCAAATTTTTAAACCACAATCATATGGTGGTATTTTAATGTATGTTGGAGAAGAAAAAAAGTTTTAATTTGATTTGCATATATCTAATGTTAATATAAAATATTCTTGTATATTTGTAACATGAACTTCAAAAGACATGTATGCTACATTCTAAAAATTAATCATATTAAACCTTATAATGAAATAACAATTGCATAGTCAACTAAGAATTTCTTTCAGTTTAAGTATGACAACCATCATCATGCAGTACAATATAAGAACCAAAATAGTGTGTTTATCTGTCGTTGCCTTCTTTATATTATATAATAAAGTATTTGAACGTTCTGCGTTCACTTCATCTAATCCTGGTCACACTAGGATAAGACAATCCTTAGTATTTCAAATAATTCCTATTTTGCTAACAGTAAATTTATCAAAATATCCATATAATTGATTTTTTTGTCAACACCGAAGTGCTGACTAGTAGGCTGGTGATCGATACCCTCCGGAACGAAACGTCCACTAGCAATGGCATCGATCTAGTCGTGTAAATATTTATTAAAGGTATCAGGCTCATAATTTGAAATGCCAGACGCGCGTTGGTGTGTTGTATTATTTTTTTTATCATTTGCTTATAGACTTTCCGTTTTGAGTTTTTCTCGGTGTTCAGTACTTTTATAATTTTACTTTTATATCTGCATAACTTTCATCAGTCATATTCAGATCAATATAATTTCAAAGTAAAATGGTGAACAGCATTGAGGACCCCATCCCCCCAAAAATGTGCCAAAAACGGTTTAGGTAATCTTTGGCTAGGATTATATAATTCTTAGTGTTTCGAATAATTCTTACATTTGCAACAGTAAATGTATGAAAATGACCATATGATCAATATTCATGTCAAAACCAAAATGCTGACTACTAGGCTGATGATACTCTCGGGGACGACACGTCCGCCAGTAGTGGCATAGCACTGATGTCGTAAATAGTTGTCAAAGGTACCAGACTTATCATTCGATGTAGAAGACGCGTGACTCATCAGTGACACTCAGAGCAAAATAATTTCTAAGCCAAACAAGTAAAAAGTTGAAGAGCATTGATGAGCCAAAATTCCAAAAAGTTATGCTAAATACAGCTAATGTAATCTAAGCATGGGATAAGAAAATAATTATTATTGCGAATAACAGCAAGACTTTGTTTCGTTGTGAAGATGATACTATATATATACTGACTACCTTAAATAACAGGTTCATATAAAGGATGACAATTTTATCTTAATAAACATATAAACAACCAACGGTTTCATTGAAACATAAATCAAAAATAAAACCACAAGCATACATGTATGATGGTATATTAATGTATGTTGGTGAAGGAAACAAGGTTTAATTTGATTTTCATATATTTAAATGCTAATATTTAATATTTTTGCAAATTTGTAACATGAACTCCAAAAGTCATGTATGTCACATTCTACAAATATGTCATATTAAACCTTATAATGAAATAACAATCGAATAGGCATCTGAGTATTTCTATTTTTTGAAGTATGACAACCATCATCATGCAGTGCGATACAAGAACCAACATATTCTGTTTAGCTGTCGTTGCCTTCTTTATATTATATAATAAAGTATTTGAACGTTTTGCGATCAGTTCATCTAAATCTGTTCACACTAGGATAAGACCTTCCCTACTTTTTCGAATAATTAATATTTTTGCGAACAGTAAATTGATAAGAATTTCCATAGAATGGATACTCATGTCAACACCGAAGTGCTGACTACTGCGCTGGTGATACCCTCGGGGACTAACGTCCACTAGCAGTGACATCAGTCTAGTCATGTAAATTGTTATCAAAGTTATTAGACTCACAATTTGATATGCCAGACGCGCGTTGACGTGTTACATCATTTGATGTTGCCATTTGATTAGGGACTTTAAGTATTGATTTTTCCGCGGAGTTTAGTACTATAGTGATTTTGCTTTTTCATCTACATTGCTGTTTATGTTATTGCTGACTTTACAATAGCTTATTTTGGTTGATAACTTTTTATTTGCTTGAAAGAGCGAAATATTTATGTACAGAATCCTTTAACTGTCATGTTTCAAGCAAGGACACTATCTTTACGTGATATTTAAGCGTATTGAAAAACATATATAGAACTAAGAAGCTATGAGATTGTTTGTTTGTAAAAATTCGACTTTCCGTGTCTTCAGTGGTAAATGATTTTTCCTGAACCTAATATAAAATTAGTTTTACATAAAGCAGGAACTATAGTCGATATGAAATCAAATTTGTGAAAACAAAATAAATTTTAAACAAACAAAAATTCTCAATTATAAGATCCAGACTATAAATTCTTATCACTAAAGTCTTCCCATCAATTATAGATGTGCAAAATATCTTCACGAATAATGGACATGGTGCATGCGAACTTGATTTATGCTAGACATGAAGTGCATATATATACATCATATAACTGTTCACATTGTCATTTATTTCTACATGGTTTTTATTATAAGTGAATGATGAAGGGATATTTTTGCTTCTGGCCTGAAGATTTTTATACCAGGTATATGTTAACTTTATAAACTTTTGACAATTTATTTAAAGACTTTAGATTACTGTTGTTCAAACACATAATATCAGGGGGAGAGGATTGATGTTTGCCTTTCGGAAGGTAGAAGATATCTTATGCATGAGAATAAGAAATGAGAAATGTTTTCATCTGTATTTCTTGAGATATATTTGGTATAGGATCATCATATAACAATTTCTACACACGGAAATGTATGTACCGAGTAAAGAATATCAGTTGTTTTCCATTCGTTTAATGTGAAAGAACTTTGGTTTTTGACATTTGATAAGGGACTTTCAAATTTGAATTTTCTTCGGGAATTTTTGTTACAATACTTTTTTACCTTGTTTTATTGCCAGTTTTATAGAGTTGTCTCAGTGGCCACAGAACGACATCTGCTTATATTCATATTACTGACTCATTGTATATTGTATCATTTGAATTGAATGTGGACAATACTTTCAGTGACCAGTCTAAAGGTTTTTGGGGGTTGTAACTCCATTTTTTGACAATCAATTCATTTAAATTGGGAACTATGATTGGAAACTACCTCCCTTATTTCTGGGTTGTAAAGCTCCTTTTGAAATTGGGTGGATCCGCCCCTGACGTCTTTTTTGTGACAATCAACAAGTCATATTTGATTGATACCTGAATCCTGGTAAACTACTCGCCGCAAAGATGTGACTATGATATGACTCGGTCATACTGGTCAGGTGAACAATTTTGAAAAATCTGGAATTTAAACTTGATACTATAAATCAGAAGAACATTTGTTCAGGAACAAAATAATTAAAATATTGTTAGGTTATGAAACCGGTTTTCGAGACATTTGATTTTCAAAAATTGCAGTAAAAGTCATTTTCTACTTTTTTCCTATATTTAGCATTGACTTTATCATTTTATGGGTTTCTTATCGTTGGACAAAATAAATCTAGAATCTGCATAAAGTTTTCGTAATGATCCAGTATCGTAGTTAAAATGCTAACAAATTCGAAGTTCTTAGGAAACACTGACTTTTTTATTTAGAAATAACATAACAGCACTTATTTTACAATAATAAATAGAAGTTTATTGTTTATGTTTATTTATCAAAATTCAAAACTAGAAGGACAGTCAGTCTTGCCCACTCACTACTGACCGTGGTCTGTTGACTCAGTTTTGAAAAAAATGAAATGTGTTATAATAAGATAGTTTGATCAGACAAAAAGTGCAATCGACCCGTCATTTTACTTACTTTATTTGTTTTACTTAAAGAAGAGTAAAACATAGACGTTTCAAGCTTGAATATATTATTCATTGCACGTGACGTTTGGACATTGAAAAGATTTGTGGCTAAGGTAAAATTTTGTGTAAACAAGAAATCATTTCTTTGTTAAAAGATAT
This sequence comes from Mytilus trossulus, assembly GCF_036588685.1. Classification (NCBI taxonomy): domain Eukaryota; kingdom Metazoa; phylum Mollusca; class Bivalvia; order Mytilida; family Mytilidae; genus Mytilus; species Mytilus trossulus. Next base: position 56,802,005 of record NC_086382.1, read on the forward strand.
TTCCTATTTGCTAGACCATCTTAAATAGGTTCAAACCGAGTTTATCTACAAACACATCATGAAGCACTTCAAAAAACTTCATGTTACACCTCAAGCTTTTCACTGTATTGAAATGCATTTTGTAAAAAAAATGAGCTTTAAAATCATGTGCATATATATGATGATATTAAATAATAGTACTTGTAAAACCTGTAGTACCTTGAACTTCTAGAGACATGCATGTTACATTCTAAAAATAAATTATGTAAAACCTTACTAAGTAATAACAACGTGTTTAAAAAGGCTTTCTAATGGTAAACGTAGGCAATGCGAACGTCCTATTTAGTTGTACTATTGTCGATTCTCCTTGATAAACAGTTTATGTTGCTTCTGTGCACTAGTTTTTATGTTTTATAATTTGATTATACATTTATTTATCCATGCCTCTTTTCCATTACACTTTAGGCAAGGAGAGTACAAATATGCATTTTGACTCTGATATATTTTGTTGTAGGCAAGCATAAAATTTGATGACATTTTAAAACATATCGGTGAGTTTGGATACTACCAGAAACGTCTCTTTTTGTTGCTCTGTTTGCCAGCTATCAGTACAGGATGTTATATGATGATGTTGGTCTTTGTTATGCATGCTCCGAATCACAGGTATAAAATTGAATGAGATATTTTTGTGTTATAATTTCGATTTGAAGAGGAAGAGGATGAATAGATTGGTGTTTAATGTTGAGGAACAAATATTACATGGTTATTTCTGGACATGACTATATCAATGTGATATCATATCAAACTCAAGTTATTGTTGTACTAAACCAATTCCCGGAAACAGATTTTGAACGCAGTTATATGCATGTCATACTGCGCAGAGAGATAGACCCTGACACTTAAATAAAAATCCAAATAATAAGTTTTCTCTCTAAATCTTAATGCTGCTTAATATGCAAGACAATTGAAATATAAAACTATAAAAGATCTGCACTCAGCGCATCTCAACTTACTAAACATACCATGACAACATACATATAGCAAACAATGATATGTTTCCACAAGAGGAGCAGCAACGTGCGCATATTGCGATGTAAAAAGCTAATTTTAAGATTTAAAACTTCCCCATCAAGTTAGTGTTTACTCCAAAAACAAGTAGACGCAATGATCATTATCAACTTTATCAACAAGCCTGCTCAGTAAAAAAGAAATATCAATAAAGATGATTCTTAAACGTGTAAACTTTATTAAGATTAATACCGTAATATATGGAAATTATGCTTTGATAATGAGTATCTATATATATATAATCTTGATACAATATAATTATAATCTATTGCCTTGTATTATGTCACCGATACCAGGTATGTACTGCCTTTAAGGCTAACATTTCCTTGCATACAACAAGGTAAGAAAGTGACAGTATCAAATTTACTGTTCTGTATCCTTGACAAGTGTAGACAAAAGTATCCCAATGAATACTCATATTTTTTTGTTTGTTTTTTGTTCTGTATCGTTTTCCTGTAATGGAATATAGCATATTTAATTCTCTCAGTCTCACTTTTATTTTTCCAATATATACATGTATAACTCTTGTGTCGGAGGTATCATCTGCCACCATGGCTTGATACACATTATTTTGTTTTAATAAAGAAAATTTATTATTTATATCTGTCAATTGAATAAAAAAAAATAGAAACTTTAAAAAAGAAAATTAACAAATGTACCTAACTCAGTGCAAATTTCTAAACGGTAGGTCCCTAGACAAATGACAAAATCAAAAGATTAAAAACTTCAAACCAATGGAAAACAACTGTAACATCCCGGACTGGGTCTAAGCATTTTCTGATGTTAAAAATGTATGATTAAACCTGGTTTTATAGCTATTTAAACTTCTGGCCTTTATGATAGTCGCATACAATTCCATAATATTAAAAAATGTGTTAACAAAACAAACAGAAATAATAGGTAAAAATATCTAAAATACGAGAAACCAGTCAATATTATGTTATAATCTAAATCACTATAAAACATGCAAATATGTCAACAAAGATAAAAAAAAAAATTTTTTTTTTAAAAAAACAGCATAAAAACAAAGCACATTTCCAAAATTCAAAGACGAGAAAACGTAAAGATACCATTGTCAAATAACACGAAAACGGGATGTATAAGAACTGACCCACGTCAAATTGATATTGCCAAAAATATACTTAACAGTAAAAAGTATTAAAGACAAATAAACTGATACAATAAAACGTTATAACGATGGAAAAAACCGTCAGCAATTATAGAATCTTAACCTCAAGACCATCGTGTATTCTTTGTGAAGTTGATTCGGAGTATTTACCAACAAGGTCTTCATATCTTTTGATGAACTTTTGTTTTGTAAAAAAGACGACACGATCTTTGAAAAAGCCCTGGTTCATCAACTTTCTGTTCAGAAATGACTTTTATTCTTTTTATCAAAATTAAAAGCACTGTATATTATTATTCAAATTTTAGATGTCAGATACCTGGTTTGAACAATGATACTTACAATGTGCAGAACAACCAGCATGCCAGTATAATTAACAAAACAATTCCACCATCTCATGATGAGATACACAAGTATGATCGCTGCTATTACTACCAGTACAGGAATAACACCAGAGACAGGGTCAAATGTTCTGAATGGGTGTATGATACCAACACTTTCCATGAAACTTTTGCTTCAAAGGTCTGTGTTTAAGTCAGTTCTACCTTGAGGATTATTTGAAATTGTTTCAGAAGAGAGTTTCGAAAGATTAACGGAGGGACACTCAAACTCATCAAAGATCGAAAATAAACTGACAACGCCATGGCTAAAAAAGTAAACGACAAACAGACAAATGATAGTACCCAAGACACAACATAGAAAACTCAGAACTAAGGAATACAAAACTCATCAAAACCGGGGATGATCGCTCCGGAATGCTAAGTAGATATTGCTCTACATGCGACATCCGTCGTGTTGCTTATGTTACGAGATTTTCAGTGGTTTTATGATAAAATTCTCTACTTGAGTTTTTGAGGTTTTGGCTTTGTTTCAGACAGGGATTAAGATATATACATGAAAATTGCTATTTGTTGCATAGGATAGGAACGAAAGATACCAGAGGGACAATAAACTCATAGATTGAAAATAAACTGACAATAAGATAGCTAAAAATAAAAAGACAAACAGACAAATAATAATGCATAATAAAATTAAGAATAGAAATAGGGAAGTGTCAAAGAGACAACAACCCGACCATGGAGCAGACAACAGCCGTAGACCACCAATGGGTCCTCAATACATCGAAAAACTCCCGCACCCGGAGGAGTCCTTCAGCGAGCCCCTTAACAAATATTTTACTAGTTTATTGATAATGGCCGTCATACTTAACTCCGAATTAAACACGAGAAACTCAAATTTTAAATCATACAAGACTAAGAAAGGCCAGAGGCTCCTGATTTGGGAAAGACGCACAATGCAACATAGAAAACTAAAGACTAAGCAACACTAACCCAATCTCAGCTGAGAACGCGATATTAACGAGGAAAATTAGTCGGCTCTCGGCAGAATATTGAACCAAGATAAAATAATACCATTTGAAGTAGCACATGAACATTTAGCCAGAAATCAGTCTAGCACAAAACAGGGTTCATATCCATATCACATTTTCATGTGATCGTCTTGAAATGAAAGTTATATTTGCTACTACCTAGTCGTTGTACATCGTAATCTATGATTCACCTCTAACTCATTTGACATTTCGAATTTAATGGTCGATAAAAGTCAAATGATTTAGTTCAGCTGACAATAATTTATATACGTCATAAGGCAATACGTAATGCACTTCAATAAAAATTTATCGAAAAAACGAGAGGGTAAGACATTTAGTTAATATTTTTTACTGTTCTTAAAGGTAGGTGTTGAAAAAAGCCTACCACTACCAAATCCAAGAACATAAAACTATAAGATGAGGAGAACGAGGTTGATTTAAAAGAGGGACGAAAGATACCAGAGAGACAGTCAAACTCATAAATCGAAAATAAACTGACAACGCCATATCTAAACATGAAAAGGACAAACAGACAAAGAATACACACATAACACAACATAGAAAACTAAAAAATACACAACACGAACCCCACCAAAACTAGGGGTGATAGCAGGTGCTCCGGAAGGATACGCAGATCCTGCTCTGCATGTGGCACCCGTCGTGTTGCATATGAGATGAAAACATGGTCTTATTCGGTAGGTCACATTTATGAACTTAAGATACCAATGTAATTGTTCTTTCATGAGTGACACGAAATTCGTTCAATACATATAATTGAAAGAAAATTATTAGCAGATACGTTATCCCAATACTTATAATGTGTGTATTTGCAGATGAACTTTGTTTGCGATGACGCAATTAAAAGATCACATGCTCAGATGATATGTTATGGAGGAGTTCTTGTTGGAGATGTGTCGTTTGGTATATTGTCAGACAAGTAAGTAGAAACAATTGATCAAATTATATCTTTAAAAATGTATAATTTTGGCAATTTCCTCTTTACCATCTCACTACTTCTACAACCTTATAAAAATCATCTTGTAAATATTTCTCTTAATTGGATATAGGAAGATGTGGTGTGAGTGCCAATGAGACAACTCTCCATCCAAATAACAATTTAAAAATTAAACCATTATAGGTTAAAGTACGGCCTTCAACACGGAGCCTTGGCTCACACCGAACAACAAGCTATAAAGGGCCCCAAAATTACTAGTGTAAAACCATTCAAACGGGAAAACCAACGGTCTAAACCTACTACAACTTTCTAGATAATAAAAAGCAAAACATGGCTTATATAGAGGGCGTAACAGGACAAACATTATACACTATGTATTTCATATTGACACTAATTATATTAAAATACTGGTTTCTATGTATAGGTATGGAGGCAGGTAAATCTTACGAAAAAAAGTACTTGACCTAATAGTAAAAAACCCAATCCATTTCTAGTTTGAATTTGCTTTCTTGTTACAGAATTGTCAGGAAAAAAAACGTTTTGTTATCAACCATTAATACATCGGCAATGGCTGTTGGCGTTGCTTTCTCGCAGAGTTTTTTAGTATTTGTAATACTTGAGTTCATGATTGGTGCTGCACATCATGGTGGATTTATGATCTGTTGTGTCATGAGTACGTATATATATAACAATGGCACAAATATGATAAATGGAGATTTGATACTAGTATATATAGATTCAATTAAGAAATGTTTTGTTCTTTCCTCGCCGGGATTCGAACTCATGCTAATGAGATATCGTGGCCCTATGCAATTTGGTGCCACGACATATCAGGAACATGAGTTTGATTCCCAGCGAGGAAAGAACAAATAAGTCGCTAACACAAATTTTCAGATCTAACATTATTGGGTTGATGTAAACACGAATAATGTATACTGAATGTATTGTTAGCCTTGTATCACAGTAACTGCTGGTGATCCGATGGATAAAAGGTGATGTAGAGTCGTCACTGATTCAGTCGTGCTGATGTCAATAAATATACAGAAGTCTATAAAAATGACTAACCAGCAAATTTATTATGTACCGGATCGTCTAGAATAGACGATACTGTGCAGGTAAGGAACATATTATATAATTTTTAAAATGTGCAAAACGGTCTTGACGGTTCTAATATAAGATGGTAATATATGCAGATTTTTTTATCAAATCGTGTTGACATATATTTCGGCTTAACAATCGCCTTCGTCAGAGTCAGTTTCAATAATTTTAATATGCGTTTACGGCAACGATACATCAACCCAATAGAACAAAAAATAATAGTTCAACATACAGTCCTAAACAAGATACATATGTCTTTAAATCGAACGTTTGAATCTAGTTTTGAAAGCAAACACAACTAATAACTTACATTGTTTTTATTAATATTATAATACAATACTTATTGCTGAAACCAAATTTTAACATTCTAACCTATAATTTCTACTTCGTTTGCTCAGACATTGACAATAGATAAAGGCAACAATAGTATACCAGTGTTCAAATTCAAAAATCGATCATAATAATTGAATTGTAGGCGACTGTCAAACAAGTGAAAGGTTTATCTAGCTATTATACCAGGTTTAATACATCATAAGGATATGCCTGTACTAAGTCAGTAAAAGAGGGACGATAGATACCAAAGGGACTGTCAAACTCATCAATCTAAAACAAACTGACAACTCCATGGCTAAAAATGAAAAAGACAAACAGAAAAACAATAGTACACATGATACAACATAGAAAACTAAAGAATAAACAAAAACTATGGGTGATCTCATTGCTCCGGAAGGGTAAGCAGATCCTGCTCCACATGTGGCACCCGTCGTGTTGCTTATGTGATTACAAATCTGGTATATAGTCTAATTCGATAGGTCACATTCATGAAAGGGAAGGGGATTGTAGTTACGACGTAAGGAACATATCCGATATCAATTGTGAAACGGTTATTCCATAACGGTCAACCAACTCGTGATGGCGTCCGTAAAATTTACGGAGGGATGATTTCAACTTCCCATTTGGAACTCTTGGTTTAATAGCTTCCTTGTGAGCAGCAACCCTCTATCAAGAAAATCATGATTGGAAGAACAAGCACGGGAATATCGTATCAATTGGGAGATATATACCCCGTATGCAGGTGCTGCTGGAATTTTGCTACTTAGAAATGGAAAGTTGTCATTTGGAAAGCTGAAATCATCTCTTTTGTCGTAAAAGAATGTAGCAGTTCTTGTCTATTGGTTTGATGATCTTGAGATTTGATTTTGCCTTTGAAAAGGGACTATATTTTTTTATTGGTCGAAATTGAAGTCGATTTAATTTGCGTCTGGACTTTAGCCGTTTGTTGCTAAAATAATTGATTATGTGTTCCTATTTCCATTGAGGCTGGTGATATTGTCAAACATTTGGATTTTGAAATAAATGGGTATTCATCAATCCAGTTCTATTCTCATTTTTTTTTACGAAATATATAAGTTTTCTTTTTAAACCCATTGTAGCAATTATCTGACTTTTAGGACAGGCAGTGTTTATGTAATCATTAACTCGAAGCTGTTGAACGTTAAAAAAAAACATATGTAAAAGTGAAATAGACATAAAAAACTTTCCAATAAAATTTTAACTGATCGGGCGGAACTTCATTTTGATTTGCATACGGCCAGTCTATATGAAGATGTGTGTGATAAGAATGATGGCCGTTATAATTTTAATGGATTTTTAATCACCTATCAGTGTCACCAAACTGATATATGAATGAACTAATTATATAATATGGGACGAATAACTGGACACTTCATTGATGAGTTTATCCAAAAAAACTGTTTATAGATGGACTGGTATTAAATAAGCGAAGCGGTTTAACCCCGCCAAGTCATGTGAAATAAATCAAGTAATACACGTATGTTTTGTTTTATTTTGTCACCAAAGGTTTGGAATATGTTGGACCGTCTAAGAGGGTCCTTACTGGAACTCCTATTCACATGTTCTTTGCATTTGGTATTATGTATATAGCATTAATGGGTTATATGCTGCGTAACTGGTTTTATGTCCAGCTGGCAGTTGGTGCTCCGTTTGCAGTTTTCTTGTTCTACTGGTGGTAAGTTTATGACTATGTTGTTTAAAAATTAATAAATTTTGTCTTAAGGATGTATACTAAGCCTTTTCTCATGATATTTTGTCGAAAATATCCATAACTTCATCATTTTGACCTTTCGCGTTTTGATAGCTTTTTATTATTTAATAGACACGCTGTTTATATAGTTAACTTTTGATCTCAATTAAAAGCCTTAGTACAGGGATGTATTTTTAGTTGATCATACTGATATAGATAGCAATGCATATAAAAGAAGTTAAACGTCTTAGCTGAAACGAATACTAAAAGTTTTAAATGCTCATGGCCTTACAAACTGAATATTTGGATGCCTCCAAGCACACCTGCTATGGTTTGGCCTTAAACTATGTAACAAGTATACTGAAATCGAACTTTTCCAATAAGATATTTTTTTTAAATTCCTCATAGGATTATACCAGAATCGTCCAGATGGTTATTGAGCCAAGGAAAATATGATGATGCTGAAAAAATTATCCAACAAATAGCAAAAGTAAACAAGAAAAAGATTCCATCTAGAATAATTGATGAAAAAACTCTGGACATTCCAAAGACGGCAAACGTGTATCACTTGTTTTCTACCTTAGAAATGACCAAAAGAACAATCATACTTCTATGGAACTGGTAAATACCATTAGATTAGTGTGGACAAATGTGAAATATCAATGTTCAACGTTACGTGGATATCGAATGATATAGGTGTCTGTATACACATAAGTAGACGTGGTATGAATGACAATGTGGCAATTATCAGCCATCGTTCAAAGGACGCAGAAGTAAATACTGCATCATTTTCGTAGAGTATTTTTCTTTCTTTTTTTTCGTTTCGGATTCTTTTAATTTATTGTTATTCCTTGAGGGAACTGTTTTTATCTACCAGATGTGTTTGGTATATGAAGGTGTTTTAATATTTTGATAGTTTGTAAGCAGTTCTGTTTTTGTTTTCGCAATTCAGTCATTTCGTTGTCTTTTTTAACATCTTCTGATGAATGATCTTTGAAACATCTTGTCTCTTGTCAACAAAATACCCCTTTTTGTCTAAGATATTTTAATTCACCATTTCCTAGATGTATCTTTTGGACTTTTTCATAGTATCTAATTTATTCTTTAATTGGCGTGGGACGATTTCAATCTCAATTTCCCATTTCGCAGCATTAAATTACACTCTGCTCAATTTTTTGGTGTCGACATATCTCAGTTAATACGTAATGCTCGCGAATTTTCACATTTTACAGACTTCCTATACAGGAATGTTACTGCTTTAACAGAGTTATGAGGAGAACGAATTAAAAATGACACCCTGTTAATTGTATCGAGATTTTTACGCATAAGTCGATCAAAACGATGTGTATGTGTTTAAACTATTTAACGATATTTTACTCTTGTCTAAGATTATTGTTTATTAACTGGTCTTATAAGTACTGAACGTGAGCTAGTTCCGAAGATGACTTTTTTGCTGAGTGTAAATTCCAATTGCTATTAGTATCTCGGTATTTGTAAATCCAACATTCATGTATTTAGTTGCGATGTTTTATTTGTAATTCTGATTGGATATTTGTTTAATATCTTATTTTTTGTGTTTTAATTCTATATTTGTTTTCTGTATATATGTAAAAGTAAAGAGAATTGATCACCATGTTAATTTATATGATTTAACATTTTAAGGCATTGCAACATAAAATATCAATTGCTTCTTTTCAGGATAGTGATTGCTATGGTATATTATGGAGTAACGATGCATACTGGAGGTTACATGGGTGGAGATTTTTACTTAAACTTTTTCATACTTGCTATCGTAGAAGCTCCTGCCTTATTGCTTGTAATGGCAACATTAAACCGCGCCGGAAGAAAAAAGATCCATTGTTTTTCTATGGTTGTCGGAGGTGTAGCTTGTTTATGTACAATATTCACAGTTTTATATGGAGGTGATGGTAAGGTGTATTCTTAATTGGACTGAAATTTGACGTTAATTCGTATCCAGAGACTTGTTGAATGCCGTATATACCATATAGATATTTTTTTTTAAATGATAGAAAAACAAAACGAGTAGCAAAAACTCACAAAAATCGAGGAGAAATTGTAACAAAACCAAAATGTTCATAAAAAAACGGATTCGCTCAACTCGAGCTGTTGTGTAGATCTTCAATTAATGCTTATTTTGCTTTTTACTGTTCATTTATGCATGTTTCTGCAAAAAAAACTTTTAAAAAGTGGCAAACATTATCTGTTAATGGCATTAACTACTACGGTGAGTTATTCCAATGGCTCAAATGATCCTATGTAAACGAACTGTGCGCCTCTCAGTGAAGATTCCTTCTTTTTTATATGAATCGGAGTTCCTTCAAACATATGTCAAAAACAAGAAGATCAAAGAAGCCAGATTATTTGATATCATTTTCAGATATTTTGATGATGTTCTTTCTATTAACAATCCGGGCTTTTTTTTATTGGGTTCCATCAATATACAGCTTTTTCTGCCTCATGTTTAGACTTATACCTCGAATTTGACATACACTGTCATCTCAGTACCAGAATCTATGACAAACGAGACAATTAAAATTTTGAAATTATGAATTTTCCCCACCTTCGTAGAAATATACCAACTCCACCTGCATATTGAATATACATTTCTCAACTTATTCGATATTCAAGAGCCTGAAGATCTTACCCAAACTTAATAAAACGTCATCAGTGTGTGAACAGAGAGTTGATGAACAAGATGTATGTCAAAGAACGTCTCGTCTTTATCCTAAAAAAAGTTAATCGAGAGGTACCACGACCTTGTTGATAAATATTACGTATCAACTTTACAAATAATACATGATTGTCTAGGTGTATATATTTTGCGTACTGATGTTGTTCATCATCTCAATAATTGATTTTCAACTGTGTAAACCACCAATCCTATGTGAAATTATTATTATGAAAGAAATTGAACGACAAAATTATCTTTTATTTTTTCCTGTGTGACGTTTACATTCTGACGTCAAACACGCGACTTTACACTTAGAGTTGATATGAATGCGGTCAAATGACTTAAAATATTTCAATCTTTAATGGGTTGATTTAAAATCTATAAAGAAAGCAAAGAGTGTGATTGTTAAATTTGATAAATGCTTTTTGTGCTTCTTTGTTAAATAATTGCTTATTTTGGTTCTACTTTAAGATTGTGACACCGTGATGACTGCTGTACCCCTATATTACTTATTACATGTATCTTTGTTTTGTTATATATATTATTAATATAGTGGAATTTTATGCGACCTTCTGTATACAATCTTCTGTAATGGACACTTTTATGTTATCCACATTCAGTATCATTGTATATTTTCTTCATTTTAGAATTACAGCCACTTACATTAACTTTAGCCATCATTGGAAAAATGGGTTCAACTGCAGCTTTTGCAATTATTTATATATATTCTATGGAACTGTATCCTACTGTGGTCCGAAACAGTGGAATGGGTTTAAGCTCCTGTATTGCAAGAATTGGTGGAATGGTTCTCCGTATGTAGCTCAATCAGTAGGTTCTTATATTTCTTACTTAGACTGGAGCAGTATTTATATATAATTAATGCTGATATTAATAACTGCATTTTTTCTTATAAATTGTCTGCATGTCCATTTTATCATAATTTTTTTTTTTATTTTAAATTGTGTTCATTAAAGTGTTTACTTATACCACGTGTTTTCATATTGATGTCAAATGTTTATAAGACGTTCTGAATAAAGGCACCGAAAGTATATCGCTGGTCAATAGTCATAAATTCATGAAATATTAGAGCATAAATACGAGAACTTTAAACATACGTACAAAACAGTATGTAAAAATCATGAAATATGCAAATAATTATAAAAAAGAAGATGTGATTTGATAGCCAATGACATAACTGTCCACAAGAGACTAAAATGACACAGACATTAAAAACTATAGGTCACCATACGGCCTTCAACAATGAGCAAATATCTTACCGTATAGTCTTCTGATTTCATAAATTCTACCTTAAACAACATAAGTTCTCTTGGTTTGGGAGGGATATTTAAACAGTGTTTACCGTTTGGTTTAATCTTGTAGCTGGTGTCCTATTGGAACAATGGTAAAATCTCTTTTTTTTAAATTGCTAATGAACTAAAAATTGTTAATTGTTTTTCTAACTGTGTTTATTTGCTCGCAGTTGCGCAGGATTTTTTTTTCCTTTTTTCCTGCCGGTCTAATTACCCACGGGACTTTGAGTATAATAAGAGGGAGCATCATATTATTTCCCGCAAATGTGATGCTTTTGATACTGAGAATTCCAATTAATAAAATAATTAAATAAATCACTTATATTTTGATATAAGCCTGAAGATTATTCAGCATACTATTGTATGGCAAACAGTCTTGCCTTATTAATCAGCTTCAGAGTTGGACTTTTAAATCAAACTTTTGACATAAGCAAAAACAAAAACAGGATGATAGCGTTTCTTTGATTACAAATGATATTACAACTTAAATCTCTAGAAACAGTACAAACATCGGAGTCGTTTTCGTATTCCCGTGTCAACATATTCTGAAGTTAAAATATATACTTATAGGTGCATTACATGTATGTTTCATGGCTAACAGTAATTGCGCGTCTTTACAGAATGAAATATAACGTTCATGACGACATTTGGTTCCACAGAAAAATGCACAAGTAAAATAAAATAAAAAAAACTTCAAAGAAACCGTGTTGTCATGATCCTAGCTTACGCAAATTTAAGTATTGAATGATTTTTTTGAATTTTTTAGTGTTTAGACGTTTAATACAAAATCTACTTCGGTCAACGCTTTTGCACTCCAATGAATCTACAAAAAGAAGCATTCAGTTCTTAATAAGCTCAATAAACTATGTTTTTTTATAGGGTGATGTCGTTGGAGGAAAATTCGGACAAGCTTTACCATTAGTTATATTTGGTGGTTGTTCAGTTTCTGCGGGACTACTTTGTTTGCTCCTTCCAGAAACCTTGAATAGGAAATTACCCGAAACAGTAAGAGAAGCCAAAGATTTTACAAAGTGAGTTTGATTCTACTACTTTCATATGTTTTAATGAGAATTATAATCATAATGTTTTCAAAACATTGCATTTCATAAAAAAATAATTAAAAAAAACTAAAAAAACTAACATATACGAAGCACTTCATCGAGTTTTAAAACTTTTATTACTGTCACATAAGTATAACAGTTCTGATTTTAATTTAAACATATATCATACATCTAAAAAGGTTGGATAATATAACAGTGTTCAACAATATAAAGGAGAAGCAATAAAGTGATAAAGTTGATTCACATCTTATGTTTCTAAATTCAAATTATAAAGCTGTCTTCTTTTCGAATGAACATGTATAACGTAATGCATGGTTCTGATTGGATGACAGTAATTGTAAATTTAAATTCTCCTTGTCAGTAACTTAGGACACTAGGAACTTATATGTTGCATCTAGTATTCTCCTTTTATTTTGAATTAAGCTATTCGTTTTTTTTCTTTGATTTTAGGTATGATTTTCATATTTGAATTTTCCATTTAAGTTAATTGATAATGTTCTCTCTTTTTTCGTCCCTCTTTTTGAAGTTTACGCTAAAGTTGTCATTGTTTTAAGAATTGCTAATTTTATTTGCAGAATATTAGACCTCGACGGTACAGATACAGAAAACAACAAACTAAAAGGATACCTCTCCAATAATGAAAAGGGAAAAGGGGAAATATACGCTGTTTCATATTTAAAAGTATAACAAATATATTTAATGATCTGCAAAAAACTTCAAAAGTAGAAATGTAAAATGCTATTTCTATATATATTTACATGTTTAATTTAATTTTTACTTTTTAATATATAATAAAATAAAATATTTAGATGACATTGTGTAAGATTACTTCTTAAACCTTTTGATGATATATATTAACGTTTATTACGTAATATAACAAAAAGCTTGGACTTCTTTTACAGTGTGTTTTACTGTTCTTAAAGCTGTGTGTTTACTTTATAGTTTTTTTTAAATGTAGATACATGCAGTGTTTACTACTGTCTCTATGAACTGACTTTCATTTAAATGTGCCAAATGCGAACATAACGGTCAAAAAGGACAATGTATGTCATACGACTTGTGTTTATTAGACAATATTCCATCCGATTTTAGTCCAAAGTTGTTATCACTGCTTCATTGAACCAATATGAACATTTATTCTCCATTAACTAATCTTCAGGTGTAATATACATGGGCAGATATTTCTTCATTTGGTAACATAACTGCCTTTTTGGAGAATACATCAGAAAACTTGCTTAAGGTATTTTGTTGCTGTCTATAATTGCTTACAACCACTTCATTTAATCTTTGGTGGATATTTGTCTCATTGGTAATCCTACCACATTTCCTTATTCTTATATTAGTTAAATGGGAAATTACTCTTCAGTGGAAAAACCATTTTAGGACTCGGGTCCAATGTGGTAACTATCGCTTTTTGGACAAAACATCATAAAACTGGAGTCCAATGTAGTAACTACTGCTCATTGGACAAAACATCGTCAGAATCGAGGCAATTGGGTAACTATTTCTCATAAGACAAAACGTCATAAGACTCCCGAACAAAGTGGTAACTATACAGAACTATTTAAGACTGAAGTTCAATGTGTTAACTATTGCTAATTGGTCAAACATCGTAAGACACAAGTCAAATATGGTAAGTACTGCTCATAAGACAAAACATCTTAAGAATGTATACCTTTGCTAAATTATACACTTTATCATAATATTTAAGTCCAATGTGAGTTCCAATATATCCTTCAATGCTGTGGGGGAACTGGTAGTCTATTTATTTTTCATATTTTTGCATCATTGGACATTCATGGTCTATGGACATTAAGGCTCAACTAGGAAATTTCAGGAAATCAAGAATCTAATAGTTATTAGTAGTATTGCTTATGTTTTTAATTTTTTTAAGATTACCAATCTGTAGTCGTAATGATATGATCGATTTAAAAATCTAGATCAATAGTAAGTTTTGCGCTAGCACTTCTTGGTCTGTTCAGTGTTGATCTGGTACAAAATGCTCAAAATGTTGAACAGTTTACTTTAATAAAACTGCAATGACTCCTCTTTGTATCAGACTAGTACTGTGAGTGAACCAGAAGCTACAATAAGAGTCTGCAGTAGAGTATGCATTGATCGTGACATTTGTAAAATAACCCGACTTTGGGTGATAAAGAGAGGTGGGAAAACACCAGTAGAGTATACATAAGACATACTTTCGTTGTAAAGATGAATTGTCATATTTGCTTGACTACCTTAAATTGTGGGTTCATCATAAGTATGAGTTATATCTTAATAAACAACCAACAGTGTCTGGAAAACATTAATAATGAGCTTGTGATTGTATTCAAATGTACTTAGGATAAGTACAGAATAAGATTTAATTCGATTTGCATATATTAGATGTTAACGTATGATATCAACATGTAGATAAGTAACATAAATTTCAAACGACAAGTATGTTACATTATAAAGATAAATTATATAAAACCTTAAAAGAATAACAATTATATAGTCTACAAAAGTATTCCTTTCAGTTTAAGTATGACAGCCATCGATACAAGAACCTACATATGTTGTTATGATTTGAATTAATTAAAAAGTAATCAAAATTCAACATTGTTCCATACTGTTGCTCCACCCCTTTGAAAAACAAAAGATTCTACAATCTTCTTGTTTTACAGGGAAATGCATCTACATATTTCCCTTGTCCTGTTAAAATATGTTCTGGATTTGAATTTGATTTCCTTTTTGGCATCTCAAAACATTTATTTAAAATACTTAACTTTTAGAAGAATAACAAGTTGAAACTAAAAGTAGCAATTTCAATTAATGTTACAACTATGAAACAGCATTTTTAATGATATAAACTTATATTCGGAAAAGCTAAATTTAATGAATAAAAGAAATCATGAGAATTAGTACTTAATCAGGAGATCGGATTAGAAAGGGATACATTCACCTGCGTTCGAAGAAGTATCAATTCTTGTGAATAAAATTGGAGACAAAAAATTGTTTATTGCTAGTCTCGCCCATATCTTCGTTGTCAAATTTTCATAAATCAGTTGCTTCAATAAATCTTTATCTCGACATAATAATAATATACGAATGAAGGCAGAACGTTAGAGACTACACATCACATATAATTTAGATGTTAATATGTCTTAACTTTGTTAATGCACCAAATATGAACATTCATCACTAAAACACAAATATTACTATGACCTCTTTCGTTCACTTTATTTTATTCATGCATAAATTCATCTCGCAACAAAGTTATGTGATGCGGAAAATTTATATAGCTTACAATACTATAAAGTGGTAGATTGAGGTCATAACTTGTCATAATGATCAAAAAAAGAAAAAAAAACAGGTGGCAAAGTTAGGTGAAAATGATAAGGTTATACCATCATATAAGAATACGTGCTATATATTACAAGATCTCACACAACGGGGTAATTCTTTATTAACTAAAGAAGGAGGATAACTATCCATATTTCATTGTTTACAAATGAATAGTATAACCGTGCTATTTCTTTTGTCCACCAACAGGATTTTTCTTCCAAAATTGATCAGGTATCTAAATATATTTACAACAGAAATTACCAAACATCGCAAGTTAATTCCATGTGGTGTTTTCCCTCTTGTAACATTGATGTGTCCCCTATCTACCATTTCTAAGGGTTACCTAAAATAGGATTAATGTAGGACTATTTTTTAACATTATACACAGTTATATATTTCAGTTTTTATATATATTAAAGTACAGAGGGTGTCTCCCAATTTGGATTTCAAAATTGAAGATAAAAATTGGTCTAGACCTTTAATGAAATGTGCATATTTTGAGAGTTGTATGGAATTCATTTGTAAGACTTTTTGTGATGTTGATATAGAAAATTATGTGTTTTATCATATTGACGGTTGGTTTTTTTTACAAAAAAATCCAGAATATAATGCAGCCCCCCCCCCCCTTTTTCCCTTTTGTTCTTGTCTTAAGCATATCTTAGAGCTATATTTTCGTATTTATCTTTCTAAGATTATTGACGGATAAACTCTTGATTAACTTTTATTCATCAGGGAAGATGTTTTTGATGAAGGCTGTTTTTCTTTAACTATTGGCTTGATCCTTACAGATGGTTAGTCCAATATACCCTGATCCATAAGTATTGTATTCATAATGTTTTGTCAAATGTCTCACCTCCAGTGTTATCGAAGTGTTTTATCAATGCATATCTCTCACATGTTTCCGTGCCTTGGTAGTCCCTTTAGTACTCCTAAATAATGTTTTGACTGAATCGCGCAGTTGTTTATTACAATTTTGTTTATATTAGTTACATGTGTATTACACAAGTAGAGCCATTTTCAGATATCGGCAACTGACAAAAACTATCTTGACGTATGGTTATGCAGAAGTTTCTTAATGCTAAGTATATGTTGCCTTTGTCGAAAAAATTTGGATTGTTGTGTACGTGGTTGCTGACTGGACAAAAGCTGATTTTGGTTAATACCTGTTCGATTCTCCTGATGGTGACTTTAAGGAAAGATTATACTCATTTTAGTCCCCTCTCTGTAAAAGAGCGAAATATTTATGTACAAAATCCTTTTAAAAGAGGGACAGTCAAACTCATAAATCGAAAATAAACTTACAACGCCATGGCTAAAGAAATAAAGACAAACAGACAAATAATAGCACGTATTACAAAACATATAAAACTAAAGAAGAAATTAAGCAACACGAACCCCACCAAAAACTAGGGGTGAGCTCAGGTGCTCCGGAAGAATAAGCAGATCCTGCTCCACATGTGTCACCCGTCGTGTTGCACATGTATTAACAAATCTGGTTATTAGTACGACAAGATACTGTTTGTCAGTTGCCAATATCTGAAACAGGCTCTGTTGATGAAATACACATGTAACTGCTATAGAAAAATTCAAGAAAACATTCAGGCAACAAATTAATAATGAGTACTGATGGGACGACCAAGGCACGGAAACTCTTAAATCATATGTTAACTTTCATGTTTCAAGCCAGAAACTATCTTTCCGTGAAATTCAAGTGTTTATAAACATAACATATATAATGCCCATCAGAATGTATGTTGGTTAAAATTTTCTTTTCGTGCCTTTAAAAGTCGTCAAATCAGTTAACTTGACACAATAAAAAGTCAGTTTTCGCAGTAAAGCAGGAATTCTAGTCCATATGACATCGATAAATTTTAAACAAAAATTCTTCATAATAAAATATAGATTATTACTTAAGTCTACCTAAAAATGATAAAAGTGCAAAATATATTCACGGTTAATGGAGATGATGCAAGCAAACATGATTTATTCGAGATATGAAGTGCATACATATATAGTATAAGTGTTTAATTGTTGTCATTTATTTCTTCATGGTTGTTATAATAGTGACTGATCTAGTGTTATTTTCCTTCTGGCCTGGAGATTTGTATACCAGGTAAGATGTTAACTTTATAAACTATTTTGACAATATTACACGACTTTAAATAAAAGTATTTTCACGAGTGAAAAATAACTGTCACATTCCTGACTTGATACTGGCATTTTCAGTGGATTGTTGTTTCCTTTTCGGTAAATAGAAAATATTTCATGCATGTTTTGAGAAAAATAATAAACGAGAAATATTTCAATTTTTTTTTTTTTATAAAAGATAAGAGACATACTTGGTATATTATCAAATCCAGGTTAAATCATATACAATTTTCGACATAAGTAAATGCCTGTACCAAGTAAGGAACCCCCTCCCTATATCCTGGGTAGGAAACCCCCCTTTTGAAAATTACTGGATCCTCCCCTGACGTCTTTGTTGGACAATCAACAAGTCACATTTGCTTGAGTCTTAGATCCTGTTTAACTGATCGACGCAAAGAGGTGTTTTGACAATGATAGCCGAAATTTGCTTGGACAATACCGACTCCATTGACGCACTATCATAAAACTTCAGTCAATTTTATCTTTAATTCATTCTACAGTACATCATGGTATACTTAAAAGTATTCTCGACTGATTAATTGTTGTTCGATTTTCGAGCAGTATCAAATATCTCATGCATGTCCAAGACGAGAAAATAATGTATGAAAAGGTCAGGTGAATTTTTTTTTTAAATCACGAACTTAAACTTGATACATAAATTAGAAGAACATAAGAATAAAATAAGCTAAAATATTATTTAAAATATTAATAGGTTATGGAAGTGATTTTCGAGATATTTGTTTTGTAGAAATGGCGGTTAAAGCCATACTTTGACTTTTTCCTTATATTTAGGATTTTACATTATATTGTTTTCTAATCGTTGACAAAATAAATCTAGAATCTGCATAAACTTTGTATATGACCTCTTAATATGAGCTATTGAAGTCTTCAATGAAAATAAATAGTATTTGATATGGGGCAAACTAATTGACGCTGTATCGTAGATGAAAAAAAAACAACTAAGGATTCCGAAGTTCTTAGACAGACACTGACTTTTTTTTTGTAAAAAGAACATGACAGGACGAATCTTACAGTGATTAATAATATTTTAAAATTGATGCTCATTTATTGTAATTCAAATCTAGATAGACAGTAAATCTTTCGCGATCACGACTGACAGTGGTCTGTTAATGTAACTCAGTTTTGATTACAATCTAAATATGTTATAATATTAATTAGATAAAACATGCACTCGAACCTTCATTTTACTTACTGTGCTTATTCATAAGAAGAATAAAACAAAGAAGTCACAAGAAAAAGCTTGAATAGATTATGCATTGCACGTGACATTTATAAATTGATAGATTTGTGGCAATAAGGATAATTTGACTGTAAACAAGAAATTATTTCGTTGTAAAGATGATTTTTCATATTTGTCCTACTACCTTAAATCGGTTCAAAATAAGTTTGACAATTTTATCTTAAAAACAATCAGCGATGTCTTTTTAACATCATATAGCACTTTCAAAAACATCATGTAACACCTGAAGGTTTTAACCGTATTTGAATGTTTTGTAAAAAGAAATGTTTTGATATAATTTGCATATATTAGATGTTATTATATGATAGTGCTTGTAAAATCATAACGTGAACTTATAGTGACATGTGTGTTACATTCTAAAAATAAATTATGTAAAACCTTACTAAGTAATAACAATATGTTCTAGTAGTAAAATCTAGCCAATGCGAACGTCCGATTAAGATTTACTGTTGACCTAAAAATTAAATATATAACAATTTATGCATATTTAAATAATTATTGAATGCTAAGATTCACCTGGGTAACAAGTTTATGTCGCTTCTATGCACTAGTATTTATGTTTTATACGTTTGATGTAAATTATTTGTTTATGTCTCTTTACCATTATACTGTGGTTGTTGAGAATACATATATACATTCTGATGACACTGACATATTTTATAGGCAAGCATGAAATTTGATGACATTTTAAAACACATCGGTGAGTTTGGATACTACCAGAAACGTCTCTATTTGTTGCTATGTTTACCAGCTATCAGTACGGGATGCTATATGATGATGTTGGTCTTTGTTATGCATGCTCCAAAACACAGGTACGAATTTAAAATTATATAATTTTATGTTATGCTTATAATTTTGATATCATGAGTAAGAGGATAAATAGATTGGTGTTAAATGTTCAGCAACAAATATTACATGGTTATATCAGGTGGGAACTATTTCAATTTCATATCATATGAAACCTAAGTAACTGTTTTACTACACCAACACGCGGAGACAGATTTTAAACGTGCAAGGCAGTAAGATAACAGTACGCAGATAGATAGACCCTGAGACATAAATTATAAACAGCAAAATAATATTGATTGATTGTTGGTTGCTTACAACCAGTGGCAAATATGTCATGCATGTTCAGGACGACACTTAGATAATAAGTTTTCTCTCTAAATCTTAATGCTGCTTAATAAGCAAGGAAGTAGCAATATAAAACTACAAAAACATCTCCACTCAGCACCAATTAATCAAATGATAATTTTCCTCAAGTGGAGACGACACATGCACATGTAGCAATCTTAAGCTAGTTTTGAGATTTCAAATTTCCCCACCAAATTCTTTTTTACTCAAAGAAATAGCAGACGCAATGAGTGATTATAAGCTGGGTCAACAAACCTGATCAGTAAAATAGACTGGTTAACTTTGTCAATATTAATATCGTAATATGAGAGATGCTTTGATAATGAGTACCTATATAATCTTAATACAATTTTATAAAAACAAAATATATGTTGACATTTATTATGTCACGGACAAATGGTATGTATTACCTATCAAGCTCACATTTGCTTGCATACAACAAGGTAAGAATTTACTATGCTATAGCCTTGAAAAATGAAAACAAAAGTATCGCAATGAACAATCATAGTATTTTAGTTCTTCATCGTTTTTCTGTAATGGAATACATCATATTCTCTCAGTTTAATTTTTAAATTTGTTGAAAAATAAACATATATATTACTGTTGTATTGGAGCTATTACCTGCTACCATGGTTTGGCATCCACTAACAAATTTTTATAAATAGGAAAAGAATGAAATACTAGTGGAAAAGTTTATTAGTTATATATGTCAATTTTATGAAGAAAATACAGCATTTAAAAAGTAAAGTAACAAAAATAACCAAACTCCGCGTACAATTTTAAACGGAAATTTCCTAAGCAAATCACAAAATCAAAAGATCACACACAATCTAAATGATAACAAATGTCATATCCCTGATTTGGTACAAGCAGTTTCTTATGTTGGAAATGATGGATAAAACTAGGTTTTATGGCTAGCAAAATATCTGACGTGTATAATAGTCGGTTAAAATTCCATTATATAGACAACGATGTGTGAACAAAACAAACAGAAACTATAGGTAAAATTGTCAAAAATATGGAAATAGCTGTTGTGTAATTATCTTTATCACTCAAAAACATGCGAATATGTCAACAAAGATAAACAGATAGGCATATTGATTAAGCATATAAGCAAAACATGAAGGACAAGAATACAAAAAAAATACCATTGCCCAATAACACAATGACGGGATGTATAAGTACTGATCCATGTCAAATTGATATTGACAAAAATATACTTAACAGTTAAAAGCAATAATTTACAAAGACAACCAAAAAGGATACTATAAAACATTATTACAATTATAAGCAACGTCAGTACATATTATATATACCCCAAAACTATCGTGTATTCGTTGTTGATTTGATACGGAAAATTTACCGGCATGGTCTTGGTATCTTCCAATGATTATTTTTTTTATAACAAAATACTCCTGCTTTCTTTAATAAATAGCATTGTAGATTATTATTAAAATTTCAGATGTCAGATACCTGGTATGAACAATGATACCTATAATGTACAGAACAACCAGCATGCCAGTAAAATTAACAAAACAATTCCGCCCTCCCATGATGAGATACACAAGTATGATCGCTGCTATTACTACCAGTACAGAAATAACACCAGAGACAGGGTCAAATGTTCTAAATGGGTGTATGATACCAACACTTTCACTGAAACTTTTGCTTCAAAGGTTTGTGTCATAGTTATTTCTATCTTATAGATTATTTGGAATCGCTTCAGTGGTTTCTTGGTATAAGCTTGATCAACAAGCTGCTCAGTAAAATATGATGTCCTCCAGTGTTGCAGAATGTGGGTTTGTTTCCTAATGGGATCAAACAATAGACATGAAAATTGGTATTTGCTACTTTCTCAGCTGAGTACGTGAGATTTAAGAGGAAGCCTAGTCGTCTCGAATAAGGAACCCAGATAGAATGATATAATGTGAACTGTTACCCTATAAACTAGCACATCAACATCAGCAGGGTTCATATTCATAACCTATTTACAGGATCGTTTCCTAAAATGAATGTCATATTGCTTCTACATTGACAATATACACCGAAATCCCCATTGTCCTCGAACTCATTTGCAATTTCGCATTCAATTGTCGAGTAAGGTCAAATGAATTAGTTCAGCTTACAAAAAATGATTATATGATATAAGGCAATACTTAATGCACTACAACAAATAAAAAAATATCGAAAAACAAGAGAATTTGTTTTTGTCGAGAATATTTAGTTAAGATTTTTGACCGTTTAAATAATAAAGGGTCAATGTTGAAACTATTAAATAAGGAGAACATGGTTCATTCTACCTTATGATTTGAAACATATTTTATTCATTAAGATATGAAAAGGATTGAGCAACAGGCACAGCTTATAAAAGCTCTCTCCATAATACATGTACAAGGTATGATTCAATTACAACAACTGTATTTAAGATAATGCAGTTTAGTGGAACATGCATGCTACCTGTGAGCACACACGAGCAAAATATGTTAACAGTGTTACTTAATAAATGCAAAGTATAAATAAATATATAGGCAATTAATCATCAGTTATTTAAATTACCTTGAAACATGCAAATATCCTTTATAAGTCATTAGAAATATATATATGGCTTGAAGGAGACACTACGCTTGCTACCGACCGTGCAAGGGCTGTATAGCCAGTCAAGGTCGTTAAAAACTTCCATTTGTTGTAAGCTTGCTTAGTGGAATAAATGAATTAACGTTGGAGTGTAGAAAAAAAAATAAAAAATAAAAAATAAAACTAGATGAAACAAAAATTAAGTAAGTTTCAAACAAAACGTTGAGTGTCACTGATATATTTCTGAACAGATTTAAAAATAGCAATATTCATATCATATGATAATAATCTGTTTCCAAAAAGTAGTAATTCGATATTTATGTCAACATTATCAACAATGGAGTAAATGGAATCAAGAAGGATCTGTCTTACATCATTATACTTAGGGCAAATAAAAAAGAAATGTTTGTTATCCTCAACAGGATGGTTACAGTTTGTGCAAAAAGTGTTCTCAGATAAGAACTGATTAAATAAATGAGATTTAAGGTTGCTAGCATTATTTCTGAGTTGACAATGACTTATATTAAGTTTCCTTATCCCATAGTTGAAAGGTTTAAATATATCATCAGTCCTATAAAACTTATCCAGTCCACTTCTAAATATACCCAAACTTGGTGACTTTTGTAAACTCAAAGGAAGACTATTCCAAAGTCTTATAGTGGAAGGAATGAAACTATTAAAATAAGAGCTAGTTCTAGCAAGAGGCGGGTGAAAAGTGTTATTTTCATTCCTCAAAGTATAAGGGGTTTGTCTGGGAAGATATGGCTGGATTAACTCAAATAAGTATGCAGGTGTCATCCCATTTAATATTTGATAGAATAGTATAAGCTTATGTTTATTACGTCTATTCTCCAGAGTTTCTAAACCTAATTCAATATAAAGTTTTTGTCTCTGGAGGAATTATATTCTACCTTAAGATAGCGATGTAATTATTCTTTCATGAGTGACACGAAATTCATAAAATAAATATAATTGGAGTAAACTTATACACATAAACGTTATCCCTATAATAATAAGGTGCGTATTTGCAGATGAACTTTGTTTGCGATGACGCAATCAAAAGATCACATGCTCAGATGATATTTTATGGTGGAGTTCTTGTTGGTGATGTGTCATTTGGTATATTGTCAGACAAGTAAGAACATTTAAATAGAGAGAGAGAGAGAGACCGATAAGACAGACAGACAGACAAGACAGACAGACAAACAGAGAGACAGATAAAGATATTTACAAAACAGTTGATCAATTTAATTGTTAAAAAAAGTAGAATTTTGACAAATTCTTTTTTTATCCCCTCACTACTTCTACAACTTTATAAATTCAATCGTATAAATATTGCAATCTTAACGTATCTATTGAAACCTGCTTCAACTTACTAGATAAAAAAAACAGCAAAACATAGCTTGTATAGAGTGTGTAACAAGACAACGAATGATAGAAAATACAATTTACCCTGATAGAAAAAATAACAATTCATTTCTATTTTCAATTTGCTTTCTTGTTACAGAATTGGCAGAAAGAAAACGTTTTTGTTATCAACCATTATAACATTAGCAATGGCTGTTGGTGTTGCATTCTCACAGACCTTTTATGTATTTGTAATACTTGAGTTCATGATTGGTGCTGCACATCATGGTGGATTTATGATCTGTTGTGTCATGAGTATGTATGCATATGATAAAAGGAGATGTTATATATAAACGTCTATGAGCAACCCAATAGAAAAACTAAAAATCATTTAAAAGTCAACAATCAGTACTCAGCCAAATACATAGATCTTTAAATCGAGAATCAAACTAACTTTTGAATAAATAAAGAAAAGAATAATAATAACATACATCAACATTATATAAACAAAATGACAAAAACAATTATATTGATACGTGATATGACCACATGAACACGTGAACATGTTCGTTCCTAGTATGCCATTACTCTAATTTGTGTTTCCTTATTGTTCATGTTTGCTTATGTGCTATGTCTAAAGAGTGTCTATATGGGTTTTTTTTATTTTTCATTGGTGACATGGTTGTTTGTTTTTATGTTGATTAATATGATAATACCATACTGAGCGCTGTGCCCTTGTTTTGGACATTTCAACATATATTGTCTGTTTGGTTTGCTCACACATTGTTGTCAATAAATAAAGGCAACACTAGAATACCGGTGTTCAAAAGTCATAGACCGATTAATATAACGGAATTATATGTGACTGTTGAATAAGCAAAATGTTTATCTAGCTATAAAACCAGGTTTAATCCAACATAAGGAAAAGCCTGTACTAAGTCAGGAATGCGACAGTTGTTTTCCATTGGTTTGATGTTTTTGAGTTTGATTTTGCCATTTGATAAATAGAGTTTAATACATGACAAAGTCCGTATTGCATGCTATATCATGCTGGAAAATCAGTAGCACATGTTGCATCATGTTGTAAAATCCGTATACATGCTTTAGGCACGAGGGGTGATATTCGCTTTATCATATATTTAAACTGTTCTGATGTCGGTTGTATTTTTTATGGTTTAACGTCTCATGCCAAACAATGGCGTCATTCAATGAAAACATTTTGCTATTTAATCCTCGGGATAGTATTTGAAAGAGATATAGAAAGGATGGGAAGCTTTGCATAAATTAAAACCTGGACTTCATGTCAATTTAGTGGGAAACACTACTGTCATAAATGAGAAATCCGAATAGGGGTGTGATAAAGGGTAGACATGCGATAAAGGAGTATGATAAAGGGTGCGCATCAAAGATGAGCGATACAGATTAAACAGCAGGCTATTTATCAAATATTTAAAACTACTGTATTTACTTCTAAATATATGATTAGAGACTATATTTAATTTCTCCTTGGAAACGGTATTGTTTTCCTTAATTTGATTTTTAAAGAAATTATAATCGAAGTATTTTGTTTCTGGGGTTTAGTTGTCTGTTGCTGAATTATTTGATCTTATTTTCCCATTTTCCTTTTGAAACCTTAAAATGATTTTGAAATGAATGATTATTGGTAAATCCAATTTCATTCTCAGGTTTTTTACGAAATACTTTACTTTTCAAATCCATTATAGTATTAAACTGACTTTTACGAAACGCAGTGTTTATATGATTATTAATTTTAAGCTGTTGACAAGTTAACAAAAATCATTATGCAAAAGTGAAATAGACATAATCGACTCATACACATATATTTTCTCTATTTTTCTCCAAAGGTTTGGAATATGTTGGACCGTCTAAGAGGGTCCTTACTGGAATTCCTATACATATCTTCTTTGCGTTTGGTATAATGTATATAGCATTAATGGGATATATTTTGCGTAACTGGTTTTATGTACAGCTGGCAGTCGGTGCTCCATTTGCAGTTTTCTTATTTTATTGGCGGTAAGTTTACGAATACAACATGTACATTGTTAAAAATAATTAGTCAATTTTGTCTACAGGAAGTATAATAATCATTTTGTCCAATATATTCATAGCTACATCTATGACTTTTACGCATTTTATGGCTTCTTTGTAGGTTTTATTAAGACACCATAGTTTACTTTTGTTCTCCATTTAAAACATAAGTACATGTGTAGGAAAGTGTTTTTGAAAGTTAATTCTGATAAAAAAAAAATAGAATAAGAGAATACCCAAAATGTCAGAGCATAAACAAATATCAAAAGTCTCAAATACTCATGTCATTACAAAACTTAGACGCTTTCAACTATTGAGTAATAGTTCAAAATAATATATACCATCTGCATAATAATTGAATTGTTTTTTAAATTTCTCATAGGATGATCCCAGAATCATCTAGGTGGCTATTAAGCATGGGCAAATATGATGATGCTGAAAAAATTATACAAAGAATAGCAAAAGTAAACAAGAAAAAGATCCCATCTAGAATGATAGATGAAAAGACATTGGAGAATCCAAAGACGGCTAACGTGTATCACTTATTTTCTACATTGGAAATGACTAAAAGAACGATCATACTTCTATGGAACTGGTAAATTATCATTGAATTTCTGTTAGATTAGTGCGAAAAATGTAAAACATGCATATTCAATGTTACAAAGATGTCAATAGGCATAGGTTTCTGTATGCTCATAAAGATATTAAGTATTATTGGAAACACATGTAACTTAAGGGAACTATTAACCAGAATTCAGATGACGCGGAAGAAAACACTATTAATTCTATAGATTTGTTTTCTTTTCGGATTTATCTTTTTATTGAGTAATTTACATTACTTGTCGGAACTTTATGAATTACTCTCCAAAATATTTTGATAGTTTTTAGATTGTCTTTTTTTTTTCTCCTTTTAACCATGTTGTTGTTATTCAAAATCTGTTGATTCATATACTTTATATGGAATGATTGCCAATGAAACATGTATACACCTATGTATATAAGATTTGTATCTCTTCTTTTCTTTTTCTTTTCTTTTCTAAAATGAATTGAAATAATAATTTTACCATCGTTCACAGCAATTAATAAACACATTATTTATTTGTAGAATTATTTGAAATTCATTTAAAAAGTATTCAAAACTTTTTTTCAGGATAGTGATTGCTATGGTTTACTACGGAGTAACCATGCATACCGGAGGCAATATTGGTGGAAATTTTTATCTGAACTTTTTCATACTAGCTATCGTAGAAGTTCCTGCTAAATTGCTTGTTATGGCAACATTAAACCGTGCTGGAAGAAAAAAGATCCATTGTTTCTGTATGGTTGTTGGAGGTGTAGCTTGTATATGTACAATATTTACAGTTCTATATGGAGGTGATGGTAAGGTGATATTCATTACAATTAAATTGCTGCATAAAAAATATATTTAATCTCATTAAAACGACAGAAAATACTAATTACAATGCAACATCGCTTGTAAGGTTCATTTTGATCGGATAACGTCACCAATTCCAAGACATCAAGTCACGATTGATGATATAAAACTACGAGCAAGCGCAAACGACGAACACCATACTTTAAATATTTATATATAATTTTAAATATTTGTATATAATTTGACGTGGTTGTCTGTCAGTTTCATTCAAATTGATAAAAAAATTAATCAAATGAAAAACTGACGGCCTGATATAACGTGGTCAATTTCCTGTTTAAAAAACTTAACATTTTTCGAAAAAAACTAAGGATTTTCGTATCCCAGGCATAGATTACCGTAGCCGTATTTGGCACAACTTTTTGGAATTTTGGATTATCAATGCTCTTCAACTTTGTACTTGTTTGGCTTTATAAATATATAGAGTGAAGCGTCATTGGTGAGTCTTATGTAAACGAAACGCGCTACTAAATTATAATCCTGGTACCTTTGATCACTAAATATGTTTAAAAAATGAACGAAAATCAATTATGTAACTTAGCAATAAACGATAGACACAGAATTACAGGCTCCTGACTTGGAACATGCATATACAGAATGTTGCAGAGTTAAACTAGTTTGTTGGCGACAAATCATCTCTTTGCCTGAGCTTACGGTGATTATATCTGCTTGTTTTGCTCATATGTTGATTTAAAATTAAAGGAACTCGGTGTGTCTGTTATACAACTGAAAGGTTGAGTTTGATATAAAGGAAGGTTTAATTCACCCTGTTTTACATCAGGAAATACCTGTACCAAGTGACAGTTGTTTTCCTTTCGTTTGAAGTGTGTGAGATTTGATTTTTACATTTGATCAGAAACTGTCCGTTTAGAATTAGGGTTTTTTTGGAGGGAGGGAGGGAGGGTATTTTGCTATTAAACTTTTTACATGTTTGTTAGAATCCGTAATTTTGATTTGATGTGGGTTCGTGGTTGAGACCGATGGAGTCAGTGCTGAAGGTCCAGGGATCGCATTTGACTCTGCGAGCTGTAAATTTCAGTACATTCTTAAGAATAATGTTCAATCTCCCTCGCACTTCTCTGGTACGCAGACAGAGATTTAAAGTAGGATGGTTACTTTGGTGGACAGGTTGGTCAAAGTTGTCCACTATTTTGAACTGGAAATCAATTCACTGATATATCTTTCATTTGTCTGTTCCTGTTGAGTGTTCTGGTGTTTCTTTCCGAGTACTTCGGCTTCCTCCACTATAATAACAGACTACCTTTGTTTTTGGCTGGGAATTGTCCTTGTAAATATTGTTGTAAATACGTTAGTGACACATCTTCAATAATCCCAAAAGGGAGTGTTCACGGACTCTAATGTACCCTCGCAGCTCTGGAAGAGCGCTCCGTATAACGGAGGGATCTACCAGATCATACACATACACACATAGATTATTTGACAACAATCTAAAGACACTTCAATATGAAGTTTTATTTCCGTATTAAATATATATGATATAACTGCATGTGCTATTAGCAAAAATGTTAAAATATTCCTTAGGAATATTTTATGATTTTTCTATCGGTTGTAAAAGCTTGGAATTTTAAAAGGGAATTCGCCGACGATTTAACAAACCAGTTATGTTATAAAAAGAAACTTTTTATTCCTACACAATTTATAAGATACTATAACTATGCAATCTTTGTGATGGAATCTTTTTTACCTTGCTACATTTCAGAATTGCAACCATTAACTCTAACTTTAGCCATCATTGGGAAAATGGGTTCAGCTGCAGCTTTTGGAATTATTTATGTATATTCTATGGAGCTATATCCTACTGTGGTCCGAAACAGTGGAATGGGTTTAAGCTCCTGTATTGCAAGAATTGGTGGAATGGTGGCTCCATATGTAGCTCAATCAGTATGTTATTCTTTAACCAAGACTGAACGCAAAGATATGGTTGAATGTGTTTTTCTATTTATATTTAATTTATTCGTATAAGTTAAAGTAATATTCACCCTAGCCACGTGTTTCATGTTGATACTGAATGTTTATTGATAAGAATTTCTTCAACATATTTATAAGAAGTTTCTTTTGGAAGCATTTTATGAATAAGGAGATTAAATACAGATTATACTTGTCATGTAGGTCCTATTACTGGAAAGTCCGTTATCAAATTCATATACAGTGAGCGGAGATTGGTGTATTTACAGGCTTATCATGCCATATGGTATACACTACCAGGGTTTCCCCTGGGTCAATTATTATTTCCGCCACCTCTTTCGCCAAAACAATATATTTTTCGCCACTTTATTATTTTTTTCGCCAATAAGATGACTATATTTTTCGTTTATAATTTACCTTTTTTTCTATGAGGGAGCCAATTTACTATTGATAATAAAGAAGATATAAGACCTGGAATATAACAAAATTAATGGCCATGTTTTGATTATATAATACCAGTATAGTTTGTAGGGAAAGTTTCTTTAAAAGAAAAATACTGATGTGCCCTTTTGTACTAAGAAGTGTTTTTACAACAAACGAAAAGCTTTTATCACATGAAATTGATCCCTCATTTCATGTAAAGTCATAACATTAAAGGGCTTCTCTCATTCGAGGGGTTGTTCCCAACCTTTGGGGTAGATTTCTTCATAACGACAGTTCTTGACCATCGTAAATGAAAAAGTTGAGATGTAAAACTATGCTTGAAACACACGTGTCACTCAAACGACTTTAAAGTAGTCTCCCTAATCAATTACCTTCATTAAAGTCAAAGGATAACTAAAGATTGAAATCGGTGATTTTCTTGCTTTCAAACAGTTTTCGTCCCAACAACAGCTTTCTTTTCTAAACTAGCTTCAAAAGCTTCAAAAGAAGAGGAGACGTCAAAAGTTTACTTCAAACAAGTGCGTCGCAAAGCGGTAAATTAATTTCTGTATGTGACATTTAGCGGAAGCCATTTAACCATATCATTTTGTCAAACAATTCAATCAACACCTTTATTATTTAGTCCTTTGTTGTCGATAGCTATAAAATGCAATCAGCTGATTATTGATTTTCTTAATGAGGTCAAGGTGAATTCCGAGTATTTACTGATCGGGTAAAGTCCGAGAAACTCGAAAAAAGTAAATAAACAAGATGGAGGAAAATAAATCGTTCTATACTTCTTTCGTCAAATTCTTTCGCAAATGACGAATTTTTATCGCCACAATTATTATTTTTTCGCAAATTGCGAAAACGCCAGCGGAAACACTGAGTACTGATAAAACATATCGCATATATTTTATTTTATAGGCTGACGTTGTTGGAGGCAAATTTGGACAAGCTTTACCATTAGTTATATTTGGTGGTTGTTCCGTTTCAGCGGGGCTACTTTGTCTTATCCTTCCAGAAACCTTGAATAGGAAATTACCTGAAACAGTAAGAGAAGCCAACGATTTTACAAAGTGAGTTTGTTTATATTTTTCGTTCATTTTAAAGAAGTAAGATATTCAAATTGCATTTTTCATAAAGGACACTCCATTACATAAAAAAAGAAAAAAAATCTTCTGATATCAATACACATTTTGGAGTTCTAAAACTAGCTGTTAATGTAATAAAAAGATAACAATCATAAAAAAAATTTAATAGATATGAATCGTTTACAAAGGTTGCATATTATAACAGTGTTTAGCATTATAACAGATGAAGCGATTCAGAAATAAAGTTTATTCACTTCAAATGTTAAATTTCTTAATTCAAATGTTAAACCTGCCTCTCATGTATATATGTCCATTTTACATCATTCATACATATGTGTCCTATATATACCAGGGCTGGTGAATTTCTTTATACTAAAGCTTTTTGAACACAGACATCTTTATCTCCTATTTATCAAGAATATATGAACACATACACCCTGTTTCGCCAACACAATCAACATAATATGTTCAGTGAACCGCAATGTGGGGACAAAAATATTTGATACCCATTCTAGATGGCTGCAACAGGGTTCTGATTCATCAAGTAGCCTCGGTAAAAAACAAACATTTGAGAAAGTAAATATAGATAAAATTTTATCAATAGCATGTTAAAATGACGAAATATCGTGGTGCATGTTGGAACATTTAGTGCATTTGCTGAGGTCTTGCTATGTTTTGCCATCCATAAAAAAAAAAGCGTGCACTTAACTGCATTTACTAGTGTTTTGCTATTTTTGCCATCAATGAAGAAGCGGAGACTTCATTCTTTTAAGATGTCTATGAACTATTTATTTGTTTTGATTTGTTTTGGATGTATTTCGTATGTCATATAAAAAAAAATCGTTCGCTTGGGTTTTTGTTTGTCTCCAGCACCGTACCATTTTATGTATTGATTGTGGGTGTTTTGACTATTTTGTTACGTCCAGTTTATATTGGTGGAGGAAGCCGAAGTGCTCGCAGGAACCATCGACCTTCGATAGGAACTGTACAATCCTAGTCAATAAAGATTGAAAATGAGTGCACCCGCACACACGAGGTTTGAACTCACAATCTGAGTGTTGAATGGGTAGTGATTACATAAGTATAACTACTTTTGTATAGACTACTTGCAAATGGCCACCGAGACCCCCGTTTATTTTAAATAATTTAAAAAAAACTATTTTATCCTTATCATTATATCAATGTATCTTCAGTTATAAAAAAAATTGTCAATTTACAAAGGTGGAAAAAGACATTAAAATGGTGATTGTCATCTTTTCATTTTTTTTATTTGTAGAAAATTAGACCTGGACGATGTCCACAAAGAAAAATTCACGTTTAAAGAATACCAGTCAAACACAGAAAAAGAAAAGGCGAAAGTGAAAGAAATTTACACTGTTTCAAACTGAAAATTTAAACAAATACTGTTAGATCCTAAGGCATAAAAAAGTAGAAATGTACATACATGCACACGTTTATATTATATTAATAATATTTTTTTATATTTTAATAAAATGAAATATTTACGCTGATCATTTTTAATTAGCCATGCTTATATGTATTTGTTTGTTGTTTTTCCCGCACGGATTATCACTTTTTCATAATTGTATTGAACTATTCAGTATTTTATATTGCAGAGTATTCCTAGTCATTTTATCTTGTGATAAGGCATTTACTTTCAGATCAAGTAATTGGTTTAACCTTCCCCCCCTACACCACCACCTCCCAACCCAGAAAATGAAATTGTCGTCCTATAGCTATAATGACATAAAGCTATTAGAGTATAATACAGCCAATCTGTTACATTCGTGTCTATTTTAATAATTGTAACTTTAATATTTAAACACAATGTAGATTTTCCTCATCAAGTACCCATTGATCATAATGAATTCAACAATTGGATAACAACTGTCAAATTCCTGACTTGTTACATGCATTTTTTTATGTAAAAGTGTGTTTTCCCCTAAAAATGACGATTAAAGCAAACTGTGTATTTTTTCACTCAAAATAACAGAATGTAGGTATTGACACGAAAGACAATATACAATATTTTATTAGTACAAACGCTATTATAACAATTTGTTAAGGCTCAATTTAGTATATTTTGTAGAAACACATAAAATTAATAATAGTCAGAAAACAAATACAGCAAATGCAACCACTACTTTCTAAATATGATATTGATATTGAATATTATTAATGGTTTTGAAAAACAGTACTTCTAACTTTTGAGTACTCAACAATGTAATTTGAAGATCTCTGTGATAATTTTACTGACCTCCTGCTAAACAATGTTTTGTCTTAATGATATCATTATGAATAATTCTAAAATTTGAGTAGAGAATTTTTATTCCGATTCACCGTATAGAACGCCACGTGCGGGGTGTCGGCTAAGTTTGACATGGAGAGGCGACTTTGAAGCGAAGAAAAACTATCTTAGTAATAAGTTCAAGTATAAAAATTTCTTTTTTTTTTAATTCTTAGTACCATATAGTGTACTGCACGGAAGGAACTGAAACATAATATATTTCCTGCAAGCAGTAGCAATCGTTTTTAGTGCTCTATTTTCTCAAACACCTATATAAATATATATAATAAATATATCGTGGTTATGTGACTCTATTGTGCTGATTGAATTTGGGTCAATCTCAGATCTGCTTTCTAATTGTGACGTCACGTATAGAAGTGCAAATCAGTCTGTTTAGACTTCAATCTACACTCACTTTTTAATGTCATTGAGACAACTCTCCATCCAGGTCCCATTTTATAAAAGTTAACCATTATAGGTCAAGGTGGTGATTACGTAATATTATATAAAAACCTTTGAACACCATTGTAGAGTTTCTATTGGAACTCATTTATGAAGTTTGTCGTCGAAATTTTCCCTTTTGAATCAAGTATCAGGTATAATCATTTACATAATTAGATATCAGTAATTGTGACAAAAATTACAAAAACCTTACATGTCATACGACTAGAAAAAACAGCGTAATATCTTTATTAAAATTTGTACATGTTTGGTACAAAAGAAGCTTCAAAAGAACAAGTTTATACAAATCGTTTTTGGAATTCAGATTTTATTGTTTTTAGATAACGTTAATTTGTCGAAAACTGTTTTACACAATTCACCAATTGATTTTTAATATTTTAGCGAAACCCGTTGCTATTTTTTTTAATCCGCCAACTAAATCAGTTAATGTATCTCCGCTTTCCTTTTCTACGTTATTTCTTTCGTTAGCTCTTAATCCATCCAAAGACATCTTTTTATTGAATTCATCTTCCTTCTTTTTCATTTCTTCCTGTAATTCTTTTTCTTTCATTTCTAGTTTTCTTTTCATTTTCTTCTTTGATTCATCGAGTTTATTCTGCAGTTCGGCTTTTTCCAGGTCGGAAGCCATTTTTCGAGAAACCAAGGCATCTTCAAGTTCACTTTTTTCATTCATTTCTTGTTCAAGCGATTCCAGGTATTTACTTTCTACTTCATTTCTGGCATCTTCGATCTCTAGTTTCTTCTGCTTTTTCAATTTTTCCCTTTCAATCTGCATCCTTCTCTGCAATGTGATTTCAGCTTCTTGATACATTTCATTCGTATAACAGGAGTGGCCATTCTCATTACACATCGATTCGACCATTTCAAAAAAATCATTAACTTGCTCTCTCTTTGGTTGTCCAGTTGCATCATTGTTAAAAGAAATATACCTATTACCGCATTGTTGAAGGATAGTTTTAAGTTCTTTTGGGACTGTTTCCACATACTGATGTATTGACTGTTTCATTTTTGTCAGGTCATCCTTTCGAGTGAAAAGAACGATCATATATTTGAAAACACCATTCCCGAAATGGTTAACAAAATGCTTGACAGTATCTTGTTCTTCTTTTGTAAATCGACCGACACTCACAACAAGAACAACAGCATGCGGTCCTGGTGATGTCATTCCGATACATTTGATTATCTCCTTGGTAACAGTTTCATTCGTCACCTCCGTGTCAAATAAACCGGGTGTATCAACTACTACAACTTTCTTTTCGTTTCTAATAGATTCTCCTGGTTTACATTTGTCGGTAACCGAGGACCCCGAGGGCAGTGATCGGAACTGATCAAACCCTAAGAGAGTGTTTCCAGTTGCACTTTTTCCAGTCCCTGTTCGACCAATGAGTACGATACGAATTTCCCCATCTTCTTCAAATTTATTGTCAACACTAGTGACATCTTTATCACTTCTTTTTGTTACTCCATTTGCTACATCTGTTATTTCAACATCTTGGCTGGAAACTGTATCCACTTCTTCAAAATTTGCATCGTTTGTTTTATTCCTTGTGGTATGTGTCTCATAATTTCTGTGTTTATAAGATGCCTCAACGTCATTAGCACTACATATTTGTTTAGCCACCTTATCTATGTTGTCCGCTTTAAAGGCTGTTTCATTTGTATATGTTATATCTGTTGTTTCACTGGTTGCATCGTCAATTAAACCGACTACTTTATCCGTAACATCTGTTAACGTGTTGGTTGCTATTTCGGCTGAACGGACTACTCTATCGGCAACATCTGTTAACGCGTTAGCTGCTATTTCGGCTGAACGGACTACTTTATCGGTAACATCTGTAAACGTGTTAGCTGCTTTTTCGGCTGAACATACTACTTTATCCGTAACATCTGTAAACGTGTTAGTAGCATCGCCAACTGTTCGAACTACTTTATCAGTGGTATCTTTCAACGTATTGACTGTCTTGTCAACTGTACTATTTACGTGTTCGGTAACATCTTTAATCGTGTTGGCTGTTATGTCCAATGTACTGACTATTTTTGATACTGTCGTAAATGCATCATTAGCTTCACTAGATGAAGATTCTGAAAAAAATACAACGCAAATGATATCAGTATTGTACTATTGTCATATGAACTGGGAATTCTGTAATTATTTTTGGGGGAGGGGTTTACTTCGTATATCATTCTCAAGAATAGGTCAATTTTAAGTCCTCCATTTTGTACATATTCACGTGTAGGTTATTCGAGATGATCATAGTCAATTTGGCAGTCGTTAAAGACAAGGTAGTGTTAAATATAAAACAATGATTGTCTCAACAATATTTTTCCATTTTCTAAAGTTAACATGGTCCTTTTTTTTAAAGATGTTTTTAAAACTATGCAATACTTGGATACTGCTACAGATATATTGTTTTTGAAAAAATGGAGGATATTTATTTCAGAACCTTCAATCGACGTCACAAACAGTGAAAGGGTCCTAATTATTATTATTTGATAGATATAATTTTCGAATTTCAGCTATAATCAACGACTAAATCGTAGTCAACTGTGATAGCAATGATAATGATAAAAAAAATTAAAATGATTGTGGCGCGTTTAATCATTGATTATTTCTATTGCTTAAATAAAAACAAAATTAGAAGGCCAAATTCAGTAGGTAGTTTAAGAGCATTTATGACAAAATATCGTTTAAACTATGGACGTTTTTACTTAACCGATGTTTCTCTTCTAAAAGTCTTCCAAATCCGTTTAGACCGTTCTTTGTTTTGAAAACACTCACCAAGACATTTAAGTGATGTCCTATATTTTGAAAACATTTACCATAACTTTTCAGTAATACCATCTATATTTTGAAACACTTACTATGACTTTTCAATGATGATTTTTCATCTTCATCTTCACATTGAGAAGAAAATCGACATGACCGACATTTCTTCGAGTTAGAATGGTTGGGTGATGAACATCTAGTGCCAGACCACTCTGTAATATATATTATTGATTCAGATTATTCATTTGTTTGTTGATAAAGATGCCAATACGACAAATTGTTTTATTTCCAATTGATTACAAATTATGGTCAAAATCAGTACAATATAATAATCGATAAAAATAATATACATTCTATAGAACAGCAATCTTTGTTTAAACTTTATGAAAACAATAATCATACAAAAGACAAAAGAAACTGACAGATTGCAAGCGGCTTGAAAATGAGATGTATGGTATAAATCAGATATACAAAACAATAGCTATCAAGCCACGATAAACCAGATATGACCATTAGAGGGCGACAGAGAGTCTTTATCCATCGTTCTGGGTGGATCTAAGTTTTGAACGAGTTTAATCGGGACTACCGACTACACTAAATGTCCAGATATATCACCTGAGTTATAAAAAAAATATAGTTCTAGGTCGTCCTTGCAATGATCGTAGTTGTTTGACTTTTCAATTGTTTCAATTCGATCGCCTTGGTATATGAAAATGAAGATGTGTTTGCCAAGAGACCAAATGATACAGAAACAAACAATTTTAGATCATCAACAACGAAGAAAGGCCATTCCGCATAGTCAGCTCTAAAAGGCTCCGACAAATGTAAAACAATTCAAACGAGAAAACTGAAAGCATAATTAATGTACAAAAAAATGAATGTAACACAGCACATTCATGTATACAAAATGTGTATCTAAAAATAATTTGTCCACAAATCATTGTACAGAAATCTAAAGATAAAACACAAATAATACCTTTTATCACAGGCTTAGAATGTCCTACTGCTGTTCGTGGCACATTTTTAGAATTACAAATTTGACATCGTTTATGAGCTGGCTGATTGACGAAGGTACATTTAGGACAAGACCATTCTATAAAAAATAAACGAAAAATATAAAAATAAAAGATATTCATAATATTCATAACATCTTATCTATTTGTTTCAATTAACTTTTTAATTACTTATTATTGCCAATTTAAAAAGTAAATCAATCAAACTACATTTAATCACAATGCCTCGTTAACTTGCCTTTCTGTTCCCTATCCATGGCCTTACAATCCCCTTTAGTTGGACTTTTACTATCCGCTGATTGAGTTTCACATGCTTGACAATATATAGATTCGTCTTGATTTACCAAAGTACACACTTGACATATCCACATTGTCGTTTAATCTGAAAAAAATAACACATCTTATGTGTTTGCTGTATACACAATATTCAAACTTGAAATTCTTTCATTTAACTTTGATATAATTATCAATTTTAAATAAATATATTTTATGATAAAATTGAGAATGGAAATGGGGAATGTGTCAAAGAGACAACAACCCCACCAGATAAAAAAACAACAGCAGAAGGTCACCATGAATATACGTATACTGTAAAGTAGAAATGAGGGGCGACTGTTGCATTGATACACGTCTCGAAAGAAGACCGTGTTTAATGATAAAGAGTATAAATGGCTTTTCAAAATTTGACCTTTAGGGCACCTCATGATGTTTATTCCAAGAGCAAAGACGAACTAAAACTATAAACACCAAAGATCACTGTATACAAATACATCTTTTAAGACATGGATATGAAAAAGCTATCTCTCAAACACACGCACAAACACACCTACACAGACAGACAATACTTACGATTTTTTTTAAGTCGATCTATATTGTCCAAGTACATCAACCATACTGCCAAGTTGGGGTTAAGTATTTTTCTTGTCAAGAACAATAATTTGTTTTTAAATTATTACAGTGTTCTAAAGGGAACTTTATATAAAGTTCATTACGCCAACACTAAATTGTTTTCCTTATAAATAATTCTACTGTGAACAACAACGTTTTAATGACAGGGAAGAAAAACTGTCTATTGTAAAGATTATTATTGTTTTTTAAGTGGCGATGTACGTGGTGACGTGATACCCACTTTAAAAGACGGAAATAATTGTCTATACGTTGTTGTACATTTAAGGAAATAGAAATTTTCTTCGAAAAACTTGTGACTTTAACGTAATTTTCATATGTCACACGCTAGTCATTTTATATAAATATTCCGGTTAACTTTATTATAATCTATGTTTAACAATACAGTGTCAGGATGTAGCTGTAGTAAGATTTCGATCAATTACAGCCCGGAATATTTTATAGATATTTTCAATTGATAAATGATAGAGTACTTACATATATTATTTTTTGTAAAACTATAATTTGAAAATAAACGATGGCCTCCCTACATAAATTAATTTTTAGAATCATGTAAATATGTCTATGAGAATGACCAAATTTAAAAGAGCTGTTTATAATATTGATTAAATTTTATCATCACATCGAATTCAAACTTTTCAAATTAAATAAAAACAATATAATTCTTTCCGTCAACATTGAAAAAAATTGAGCTGTTAAAAATACAGGTACACCTAAGTATACGACATGGGCTACTTAGGTATTTTTATATAAGGAAATGCAATAGTTGTTATTGTTTAAAAAGGGGGAAGATACCAAGAGACAATTAAAATTATACTTCGAAGAAAAAACAAACAAGACCATGCTAAACTCATGAACTGAGGTATGGTTTGTCGTTCCTTCTTTACCAATGATACCTATGATTAAGTGTACTTGAAATAAGAACAAGCACTTCCATTCTTTTCTAAACAAATTCATAAACTTTATGTTTTCATTTGGAATGCTAAATAATAATATAAGTAAGCTGCTAAAGTAACTTTTTTCAAATATTGCCGATGTGTATATTGTATGTTTATAATTTCGTGTCAATTAAATAAATTGAGAAAGGAAATGGAGATTGTGTCAAAGCGATAACAACTCGACCATAGATCAGTCAACAGCTGAAGGCCATCAACGGGTCTTCAATGTAACGAGAAACTCCCGCACCTGGAGGCGTCATTCAGCTGGCCCCTAAATATGTTTACTAGTTCAGTGATAATGAACGTCATACTTAACTCCGAATTATACAAAAAAAAAATTAGAAATCATACAAGACTAACAAAGGCACCTTTTCGATATAAAAAAAATGATAAAGTCTCTGATTTTTTTTAACTTAACAAATGATTTTAGTCATCTATGTTTTATCACAGACTAAGTGTTCGAGATATGCATAAAGAAAAAAGATATGGAGAGTGCACTTCCATAAGGAGGCAGCAATGACACTCGGTAAAATATCATTGGACAGGCTCGGTTAAAAGCTTGTGGGTGATTCTACGTGTCCGATTAGTTTACTGACCATGCGGGAAATGTATCTTTAACCGGTAATTCCGGTATAATACGCGTGGATTGTTTTACTTTAACCGATCATTTCAAGTAGGAAATTCTAAGTGAGTCGATCATTTATCATTTTCGACAACTATGGCTTTCTAAGTGTGTCGATCAATTCGGCATTTTAAAACAACTTTAGTAATTGTAAGTGAGTCAATCATTGCAGGGTTACAACAACTAGGTCAAGCAAAGTATGTCGAGCATTCCAGTTTTTCAACACCTAGGTCATTCTATGTTTTTCTATCATCTTGTTTCAACTTGTATGTATTTCTATGTTTATCAACCATTTAAGCGTTTCAACACCTATGTATGTCTATGTTTACCGGCCATTTAAGTCTGTCGTGAAAGCTATTCAACAGTTTAACAAAGAGTTCCAATTTCTGAAGTTATTCAAAGACATTACGGATGTCACCATGAGTTGGTTGACAGTTAAGTTCCGTTTGTCGTAAACACACTCCTGTCCTCTTTTTCTCAAATACTACCTATTTGATTAGATTTATCACCAGATTTGTACATACATGAGCAACACGACCATTTCCAAACGTGGAGCAGAATTAGAACTTGTGATAACCTTAGGTTTGATGAGTTTTTTTTTAAAATTTTTTGGAGGGATTGTCGTTTCTATTGCTTATTTTTGAGTTTTCTATGTGCATTTTGTGTACTTTTGTTTGCCACTTCTTAGTTTTTCGAGTTTTTGTCATGCCATCATTCGTTTGTTTTCGATTCTTTAGTTTGGATATCGCTTTGGTATTTCCAATCTCTCTTTCGTCATGTGGGTAACTTTTATCGACATTTTTTTTCTTTTTTTTCTGTAGTTGATTTGTCACCTTCATTTAAATTTCAGAAAATAATACTAATGTCTTCAAGAATGAGGTTTAATCTAACCAATGTCCTTATTTGAACAATTATAAAGAGAAGTAATGCGATAAAGGCAACAGTAGTAAACCGTTGTTCAAATCAATATCATACATGGTAAATTCATACTTTGAAGAAGTCATGAGTTTTTTTATCATTAATATGCACAATAATAATTAGATGAGAACTGCAGGAAACATATGAATCGAGTGCTGCAATATGGAGTATATGAGGAACAGGACATTTCCTTTTTGCTTTTTCCCTTATGACCATGTACTTATTTTTTTTTATTGTATATATGTGTCCTTGAAGTTACTGTTCAGACATCCGAAATATCAAACTTGTTTAGCCACTTGTAAGTACATTGTTCACAAAAATATGGGAAAAATTGTAGAAGTATGATCAAACAATTTCATGAATGATTAATCCTTGGTCTTTTGGTCTGGCTAGATACACTTTTATTAGCTGTAAATGTGATACAGTTCTAGTTCAATCACCACCATGACTAATGCAAATCAAGAAGTTTATAGATAAGTACATGTAGTGTGAAGAAATGCTGAAATTTTGCGATGTTTCTCGAGACATGAGTAAGAATTGATAATGTCTTTTGTATCATCCTTATATTTCAAACTCAATGCGTTCTACATGATAATCAAACTTTGAACTATTCAGTGAAAGGACATTATCTATAAAATCAGCCTCATATGAACAATTAAACAAGTTTTTTTAGTAACACAGCTTGTTTTTAGGGAAATGCTGATTTTTTTTGTTGCAAACATGACTTCCAAGCGTACCAATAACTTAAACGTACTTCAATTGGTATTAGTATTATTAAGTAAATCATATGAAGACTGAAAATTTTGCTGGACAAACTAGTATATAAAATATTGATACTGACGAAATGTTTCTGTTGTTTAAGGCCGTAAATTGGCATATACGTACATGATCTTCGTTGGTGTTTTTTTCGGTTTTGCTTAGTATTTTAATTCGATTCGTTCGTTTTGGTGTTTATCATTGTGGTCATAAATATATTTAAAAACTCTATTTAAATTAATATTCATCTAATGATTTCATGGACATTGTTTTTATATAGGCATTGCTATGTGTGTCCAATATGCCAATAATTAATCGATATACTTTTATCTGGTATCATTTTGTTCATTATTATATAAACTTTGATACCTTGGAGTATATTGGGATAAATGAAGTCCAGGATGACAAACCAAGTACAACTTTTATTCAATCTGGATTTCAACTTTCATTCCTTTTATGTTTTCAACCGTTTTAAAAAAATAATTTTAAAAGTTTTTTGCCAGCAGTAACCAATCCTCCCATAAGATCAGAAAAAAAATCTCCTTTTTCATTTTCAACGTTATTTCTTTGATTGGTTTTTAGCGCATCTTCGGTCATTTTTTGTTTGAATTCATCTTCCGTTTTCTTTATTTGCTCCCGTAACTCCTTGTCTTTCTTCCCTAACTCCCGTTTCATTCTTTTGCTTGCTTCTTTGAGTTGCTTCTGTAAATTTTCTCTGTCTTTATCAGATTGTATTTTCTTGGATTTTAAATCTTCTTCTAATTTACTTTTCGCCTTTTTTTCATGGTCAAGTTTCCTTTGATATTTAGATTGTACTTCATTTTTTATCTTATCTTTTTCTTTCTCCTTTTGCTCTTCAAGTCTTTTCCTTTCTATACGCATCCTCCTCTGAAGTGCAGATTCTGCTTCTTTGTATAATTCGTTTGTATAACAAGAGCCGCCATTGTCATTGCACATCGACTCCACCATTTTATAAAAGTCATCAACTTGATCTGTATTTGACTGTCCAACCGCGTCATTGTTGAACGCAATGAATCTATTTCCGCACTGACTCAGTATAGTTTTAAGATTACTCGGAACTGTTTTAACATATTGGCCAATCGTTTGATTCGATTTTGAAAGGTCATCCTTTCTGGTGAAAAGTACAATCATGTGGTCAACAACACCTGCTCCGAAATGGTCTACAAAATGTTTGACTGTGTCTTGTTCTTCCTTAGTAAATCTACCAACACTAACAACAAGGACCATTGCGTGAGGTCCAGGTGACGTCATCCCGATACATTTAATTATCTCCTTGGTAACAGTTTCATTCGTCGCTCCTGTATCGAATAAACCCGGTGTATCAACAATAACTACTTTTTTTCCTTTCCGTTTTGATTCTCCGCGTTTACATTTTTCGGTTACCGAAGAACCGGAAGTAAGGGATCGGAAATGATCGTGACCTAAAAGATTATTTCCTGTTGCACTTTTTCCAGTTCCTGTTCTTCCGATAAGTACTATTCGAATTTCATTATCTTCTACGCCGACTGGCGAGTCTGCAAAAAGATGTAATAGGTTTATGTAGATATTTTTTTAGAATATCGCATTACATGTTCTTAAAAAAAGTACAGTTTAGTATTCAAAATAAATAGATTTTAAATTCCGGACTATTATAATTAAAAACTGGTTTAAATATGATTTATTCTAGTACTTTGTGTGAGTTTTATGTTTCCAGAATCAAAGGAACTATTTCAGGTTGAACGGAATGACAACGATAAGATTGTTGTAATTAATTCATAATTATCAGTTTTTGAGAAAAATCAAACGACATTTGTGCGGTCCGTATGTCTTATACCAGACATAGCTTTTGGTTTCATGTATTGGTTGGGTGCTGTCACATTGACGAACACTCATACTCCTCTTTTTGATCTAATAAATTTGAAACTTTTTTTATCTAGAAGTTAAAGTGTATAGTTTAAAAAAAAATTGATTGCATTATTCGAACTTCATG
Organism: Mytilus trossulus; assembly: GCF_036588685.1. Classification (NCBI taxonomy): domain Eukaryota; kingdom Metazoa; phylum Mollusca; class Bivalvia; order Mytilida; family Mytilidae; genus Mytilus; species Mytilus trossulus. The sequence continues at coordinate 56,846,081 of NC_086382.1, forward strand.
GTTCGTCTTAACTGAATTCTTCAGATGTCATGTTCCACTACAATGAAATTAAATTCTACTGTGTAATTTACAACGATATTTTTTTTTTTTTATTTATTGACATAATTGGTCCGTTTGATACAGTTACTCCTAGTAGCTAAATTCTGCATGCACCGAGTTTCAATGACGCAATACATTCCACCAGAATAACAGTTTAGCCTTCTGACAAAACACTACCAAAGCAATACGTTAAGAGTGGAGTTGTTGTTCTACGTGCACAAAGGAATGTTCCTTTAACCGAGATTCGGGTTTAAACTTTCTGAAATGGAACCTACGTTGAAATTTAGTTGAAATGCCATGGTTGTTCTAAGAGGGATTTCCATATTCTTAGTTAAACTTGAGATTATACTTACATTTGTTGTTGTTGCTAGACTGTTTCTCCACTGGATGACATCCGGCCTCTTGCGTGGACCGGCACACTCCACATTTGTTACTCGTTGATTGGTTGATAAATGTACATTTAGGGCAAGTCCAATCTGTAATAGTTGAGAAATCAAATATATATAAAAGTTATCTTTAATAAAGACTTTGGTATTTAATAATTTGAAGGGATTTACTGCATGCGACAATAAGACATCAATTTGAATTCAGGTTTGAAATAAATAAAATACATCAGGACATGTTTCTATATACAATATCTCAAGTACTTACTGAATTGTTCATTACATAAAGAAGTTGACATGAGATTAAACAAAGACAAACATAGACAATCAGAGTTTTTTTTTTTGTATAACCGATACAACTTCAACTGTAAAAATTATCTAATTTTATATTTTATATTTTAGATTCTTTTTTTTTTTCAAATGTGTTTCATCCATACTCAAAATAATTGTACTACTCATTTGGGCCAATGTTAAAAATATCATTATAGAGAACATTGTTTCAAGGTTTCTTACTTTAAAATAAAAGGAATCAATCAAGTTTTACCTTTCTCTTTGTACGATCCTGAGCTGTCTTCAGATTCTTTTCCACCACCAGAAGCCCCATAATCATCTTTACTCTTTAAACTCTTACACACTTTACACTTATTTCTCCAATGTTCATTCAAAAAGGTACATCCATCACACATCCACTGGGTCATATCTATCCCCTTCACCAATAAATGATTAATAACGGGTACTTTACTGTAATTGATACAAACAAATCCCGGGAAGTTTATTTTGTAGTTTGTCTTATTTATATATGTTTCCTCATTAATACTGTGTGCATATATGAATAAACTTCATATGTAAGGAAGAATTCTAATTGATAATACAAGTTTCATATAATTTTAATAGAAGGACGGATTTTTCAAGTATATCTTCCTTTCGTATATTTTAACTTCTTGATATATCTATAACTTGTTGTTAGTCATTCACGTTAAAAGGAAAAGGGAATTTTATTTCTATATATATGACAACATGTTATTTCATTTCCAATCATGTTCTTCATCGTTTAAAGAACGTATTATTTACTGAAATACATAACGACAGTTTCGTCAGAATATTCTCCTGTATGTTCTTTTCGGTCAGCATTTATTCTCTTACATGTTGTAATAGTCACTTGTTAAAAAAATGATACGCCCGTCATACCATTGTTATTTAATCGGTCCGTATATTTGTCCATTGTTAATGCGTCTAACAAAATCTACATGTGATTAGAATGCTTGTATACCAGATGTTTCATTCTCAAATTATCTTTTTATTGTTAAATTTTATCTCGTTTCTGAAATATTTGAAACCATTCAATCATTCAACCAATGAAAGGTCAACAATCCTAATTTGTTTTCTATTTTTATTTCAACAGTATACATAGTATGGTGTGTGCTTATATAAAATCACAAGCGGTTTTCGGTTGCTTTGTTCAGAAATGTTCATATAGAGCATCAGATACTTTTTGTAGTTTTACAGCTTATATACATTTGGGGACATGTTATAGACATATGACAATCGGCAATCCCATGGGAACCAACTGTGCTCCTCTTCTCGCCAACGTGTTCCTTGTTCGATTGAAGAAACTTGATTTGTAGGATTATCCTTTAACTTATCTTTCCGCTGTAAAGATGGTGTCATTTCACTAAGTTATTTAACGTTTTGATACTATTATGACCCGACAATTGTTCGTTCAAAGTTCCCATTTAGGATTTTGTATATTTTTATAATATTTGCTTTTTATCAATTATTCATTGCGTTTTAATAATTTATTAGTTTATTGTATTTTACGCTATTCATAGTTACTTGTATTTTACACTTAACTATAATCCTTTCATTCAGATTAATTATCAAAGATTTATATCCGTCTTTAAGATAAAAGGTTTTGTAACAAAGAATAAAGATAAATTGACACTAAGTGATAACTGCCGAAAGCCATTCTTGACAAACTTATACGAAGCATGTTTTTAATCCGTAATCCCCGCTTTCGGCAAAACGCGAATTAATATTATTTAATAAAAAGATATTTGATTGGTTCATTTTCTGCATGTCAATCAGTCTTTTGAATTTGTATTTTATATTTGTTTTATGTTGTTATTCAGTTATGTTTTAATATTTGAAATAAATGGATGTGAAATAAATATGTAAACTTTCCAGCGACTTGGACTTTATCTAAACTACCGCTAGTTTCCCCTGAAACTAATGAATATGAGAGAGGTGACCAACAACCTGGTCATATGTGGTGGATTAATACCCGTGATCTCAGAAGTGTACCTCAAACGCCAAGCGACTGACAAAATGTATTATTAATATTAACAATATTTCGTTATAAGTGCTATTGACAAATTTTTTGCGAGGAAATGAAACGACGAAAGAAGAGAAAAATGTGTTTTCCGTTTCCATTGGATATATTCCTATCACAACTATGATGAACTTTTAACATAAATATAGATCTGTACAACTGATTTCAAAATGGACCCTACTAAATTATTAGCTAAATTCAAAGGTGACTTTACCGAAAACCCAAGTCGTTGGTGGAAATTATTTGAAAACTTCGTTTCGTTATATTACGATGAATCTAAATTTTGTAATGCATTTCCACTATTTCTAGAAGAAAACGCACAAATATGGTTTAATGGATTACCGGAAGATTTAACAAACACTCGTGAAAATTTAAAATGCGAATTTCTGAAGAAGTATCAAATTTCCTACGGACAGAACTTTCAAAAACTTTCGGACTTCATAGATTTAAAACAACAAGAAACAGAATCTGTTGCAGAATATATTAACCGAGATAACGCTTTGTCTGAAGACCAAGATGTGGGACAACAATTGAAATTGACGAAACTGCAGTATAGATGTAAACCAGAACTTGTTAGACTTATGTCCCTAGGTAAATGGCCGGAAACAGTCGAAGAGGCAGAAGTGCGCTTGCGGTCAGTGGAAGCAAACTCTCACTATTTAGAAAAATGCGAGAAGAAGGAAACTGAAGACAAAATTATGTCAGAACTGAAACCTAAAATTGCCGTTAACAGCAATACAATACAACAGCTTACAACCAGCCCTACAATGGTGAAACCACTTCTTAATTCGGATGCTGATCGCAAGGTCAAAGTTCAACAACGTACAAGAACGCCAAGACGACAACGCAGACGTAATCCATGCCACAGATGCGATGAGTGTGACCATATACCATCTCAATGTCGCTTTATTAGAATAAAATGTCATAATTGCAGATCCATAGGACACAAAGCAAAAATGTGTAGATCAAAATAAAAACATTTCTCGGCGCAACCAACAAAATTTATTTCGGCAACAGGTTTTAATAACCCAAAAGCATCAAATTTAATTAAAATTCGGGATGCAAATCATTTTGGTATGGCTATGGTTGATTCTAAAGCTACTATTAGCGCAATTTCGGCAGATTTTTATTATGCAAATTTGCATAAGAAAGTAACACATAAAAAGGCATCTCTTCTTGCAACCTGAGCAAGTGGAGCATCTTTAAGAGGAATAGGAACAATTGAAGTCCCTATAGAAATAGGTCGTTTAAGCATGCAACAAACTTTTCATATTTTTGAAAATTTCGCACATTCAATTATTCTTGGTTTAGATTTCTTAGATCAACAAAAAGCTAGGCTTAATTTTGATGACAAAACCCTTGTTCTACAGTCTGGTATTACTGAAGTTCCCCTTACTAATGGTATTAATAATGACAATAGTATATGCTTTTTTTCTTTAATTAACTATGAAGTAATTCCCAGTAGGTCAGAAGTCATTATCCCCGTTAAAACTGTTGACAAAAGTATAAAATCTAAAACAAGTATTATTGAACTGAACCCAGACTTGGTTGGTAAACAGAATATTGTAGGGGCCACATGTCTTGTACAAATAAGAAACAAAAGTTCGTAATCCTACAAATGCCAAAGTACGGTTATCGAAAGATACAAAAATAGGAAAGTTCAGTTAAATTGTAGAGAACTCGATTTCAAGTGAAATCACCGATGACACAATAGAAATAAATTCAATAGATAAGGGTACACAAAATAAAAATAATGAAGCAAAGTATATCGAAATAGTTTAAATTTCAATTTTTCTGACTCTGATTTAACAAAAGAACAAAAACAAAAACTAATGGTTATTTTAGTTACAAATAGGGACGTTTTTGCTATGAATTTATCCGAACTTGGTTGTACAGATCTCCATCCCCACCGTATCGAAACAGGCGATGCGCAACCTGTAAGACAAAGGTTCTACAGGCAATCACCAGTCATCAAAGGAGAAGCCAGCAAACATGTCGAAGAGATGTTAAAATACAATAGTATAGAATCGTCACAAAGTGAATGGGCCAGTCCCATTTGTTTAGTCCAAAAGAAGAGTCCAAAGTCAGGATCGTCAACACCCAACACGCCCCAGTATAGGTTTTGCGTTGACTTTCGTCTCCTGTATTCTTTAACAACTAAAAAGGTGCACCCGATTGTACAAATGGACGATATTGTTGATATGTTAGGCGAGGCGAAGGCGAAATTCTAAAGTACCGTCGATATGTTTAATGGATTTCATCAAATAAAGCTTGATCCGGAAACGAAACACAAAACCGCATTCACATGTCACGAAGGAGTCTTCTAATTTAACCGACTACCATTCGGCCTTTCTAACAGTCCGCACACTTTTCAATAAGTCATGTCCGAAGCATTACGTGGTATAAACTGGAAAAGTGCACTAGTCTACATGGATGATGTACTCGTTTTTTCAAGAACATTTGAAGAGCATCTGCAACACCTTATTACTGTATTTCAAAAGCTAAGGAAACCAATCAAAATCTTAAACCTACAAAATGTACTTTTGCGGCAAAAGAAGTATAGTTTTTAGGCCATGTTTTGTCCAAAGATGGCAAAGCTGTTGACACAACCAAGACAGATGCAGTTAAAACATTTCCAGTTCCCCAAAATACAACAGATGTCAGAGCATTTTTAGGACTGGCAAATTACTACAGGAAGTTCGTAAAAGGTTTTTCTGAAATTGCTAACCCGTTACACAGACAGCTTGTGAAAGGCTTTAAATTTATTTGGGACAAGAGCTGCCAACAGTCATTCGAAGAGATAAAGAAACTTTTAATCTCATCTCCAATACTCGCGTTTCCAGACTTTTCAAAAGATTTTATACTCTACACGGACGCTTCACAGATCGCTATTGGTTACATTCTTGGACAAAAAGATCATAAAGGCAGAGAACAAGTCATTGCTTATGGTGGGCGATCATTAAGAGGAGCTGAAAAGAACTATTGTATCAGGGATCTTGATTATTTAGCTTTGGTTGAAGGAGTTAAACAATATCATGTTTATTTGGCTAGCCGAAAATTCACAATTTATACAGATCATGAAGCACTACTACACACCCAGAAGCTTACGAAGGATAAAATCACAGGCCGACTTGCAAGATGGGCTATGTTCCTACAGAGCTATGATTATGAAATAGTCTACAAAAAGGGAACGACTAATGGTAACGTTGATGCATTAAGTAGAAGACCATATGATACCGAAATAACTACTATTATAACAACTACAGCCGAATCCTCAACACAGACAGAAGCCTCATTCATCGAGTTAAACTCATATGCGTCCATTTGCGAAATAACCACAAGTCCAAAAGAAAAAGTAGTAAATGATCAACGGACAGATGAAAATTTCAAAGATGTCATTAAATATATATTGGATAAAGAACTACCCGACAAGACCAGACAAGCTAGAAAAACGGTTATTGAATCACAAGATTATATTATAGACGAGGATGTATTATTTCATGTATACTACCCGAAAGGAAAAGGTCACAGAGCGGATAGAATAGTCAAACGGTTAGCATTGCCCTTAACTCTACGAGACGATATCCTAAAGTCATACCATGACAGTTTACTTGGTGGACACGGTGGCATTGAAAGAACTTATCATACCATAAGATATAAGTACTATTGGCCTGGTATGTACAGTGACATTCAACAGTACGTACAGAAGTGTATACAGTGTCAAAGAGCTAAGCCTGATGCGCACAAACACCCGACACCTTTGCAGCCACTTCCATTCCTAGACGTATTCAGAAGGGTTCATATGGACTTTTTAGGACCATTTAGTAAGAGTCCAGATGGATATTCACATGTCTTACTTGTCGTAGACTCGTTCTCAAAATATGTAGAAATCTTTCCTATGAAGAATACAGGTGCAAAAGACGTAGCCAACATATTTTACAATCAATGGATATGCCGTTATTCCGCGCCAGATGCAATTCTTACAGATAAAGGTCAAAACTTCATGTCAACTATATTAAAAGAGGTTTGCAATATATTCGAGATCAAAAAGATGAGAACCAGTAGCTACAGACCTCAAACAAACAGTACGTGCGAGAGGAATAATAAAACAATAGCCGAAAAACTTCGTACATACATCGCCGCAAACCAATTAGATTGGCCGGATAAATTGTCCAGTATTGCTCATGCAATGAACACAAGCGTATGTACAGAATCTACACAGTATACCCCTGTATTACATGGTGTTTAGTAGAGAATGCAGAACGCCGTTGATACAGTTTTGACAGCACCCAAAAATATTGGACCAGACGCAAGACTGTTCATCGATGGACTACATAGCAATGTCTTATTAGCCAGAGAGATAGCTAAAGAAAATTCACTTGAAGTACAGCAGAAATAAAAATGCGAGAGAGGCAACTTTTAAAATAAAAGATAAAGTTTGGATGGATACAAAGACTACGCCAGTGGGATATTCAAGAAAACTTTGTAACAAATGGCAAGGTCCACATTACATAACTGAGGTAACCGGAAAGAATAAATACAAACTACGGCGCTGTTCAGACGATGTACCAATCAAAGGACTTGTTCACGCAAACAGTTTAAAACAATATCACGATCCACAAGATAGGCCTACAAACAATGTAGATGTTCCAACTGACGACGAAATGTCGGATGATGAAGATGAAGAGGAAAATACCCAGGATGCCGACGAAATTGTTCAAACCGATATACAGCCAGAGAACGAAGTACAACGAAATACAGATGATATCCGAACTAACGATGATCCAGATATGTAGAACGGATAATTCACGCAAAACGTATATTCAAAAAAAATGCATTACAAAATAAAATGGTTAGGATATAGTCATAGACATAATGCATATGAACCGGAAGAAAATATTCCCCAAGAGTTAAGACATGATTTTAAAGTTCGCAAGGATCAGGCTAAACGTATAAAAGCACGTAAAACAAAGTGATAGAAATAGCTCCCCCCGTATTCTTCTGTAGAATTAGACATAACAATTGCACATATTTTTTCAATTCAAATAGCAAAACTTACATACAATGTACAAGCTCGGTTTTTTTTACATCGCAATAGGATAAATATTTATATAATCAAGTACTTCAGTTTTTCAAATTTTTTACCCTCAAATGGTAATGTTTTATAGTATAACAACATTTAAATTTATATTGGGTTGTCATAGTATGTTTGTCGTAAATTTGGACCTAGTGTTTTTTTTTACACAAGTTAATGGTCGTATAATCAGACAAACATCAGTGACAGTTCATACATCAAGTAACTGCAATTTTTACAAAATTGGTGTTATTTTCATGCTCTAACAATGGTATATCGGGTACAGTCGTACCAAACTTTTGGCATTTCTTTCGACCCCTTTCGATCATGACTTGGACTCGTTACCCAATTCGTGTTCAAAGGAGTTTCAATATAGGAGTGACGATCCTATGCTGAAACGATCAAACCTTGAAAACTCTTTTTTTAACTGCTTTTTGCATTTAAAGAAACCATTGTTAAACTTTTATTTATTTTCAAAACATGCATTTTTTTCAAACAACACCACAACACAATGGCATTTTTCATATTTCATAGTATAAGTAGGAACTTCTTCTGGTAGTCAAAATAGTGTTATATTTTCCTTTAGAACCTGTTTTGTTTTAAAAATACACAGCATGTTTACAATCAGAAAGATTTTTACAATTGAGTTTTATACTTATTTCGTTCTTATGTTCTATTTTTCTAATATTCTCAATTTGAAGTTCAACAGTTGACCCCCCCCCCCCCTTATTTCTTACCAGCATTTTTGTATCCGTAGCCAAGTTGTCATAAGATATTTAGATGATTATGTTGACATTTTATTCACTGCAAATATACATTTTTTAGCTTTACAATCAGTATTGCGATGTTCCATACAATGCCTTTTCAAGTATCGAAATGATCTACACTCTGCGTTTTTGTTTACAATAAATATCGAGTATAAGCGTCATTTTGATAAATGGTTACATTCACATAGATGTATTTAATGTATTAGTACAAATATGTGTACATAAAAATAGTGCTACAGAGATAGTTTGGACAAATGTTCCTGAAACTTAAAATATGTAGTAACAAAGTTCAGATTGAAGAGAATCTCCGTGATATTCTAAATCTAAGTGTTCATTCCAGGTGGAAATGGAGGTGGTGATGAAAACAGATTTATTTGACAAAAAAATGACTTAATGCAATTACAATGTTTAGACCCATATTATTGATTTATTTTATATTCCCATATAGATTCAAGTATCGAATTTATGAAAGAGATAGACACAGTGTTCATTTGATATTTGCATGGTGGCAAATATTACAGACTGTTCGTTTTATACTTATTGATTCATGTTGATATTTAGACACACTTAGATTTTAATAATTACATGTACTTTAAAGATATTTTGAGACAGAAAATTTTAGACGACAAATGTTCGTAATAGCGCGCTTGTAAATAATGTAAATAAAATTTGTTCTTTTTGACCTTTCCACTATGCATTTTGGAATATTATTCGTTCATAATTTACACATGCTGATACGGGAGTATCAGATAAGGAGCGACGGGGAAATATGACCCGACAATTGTTCGTTCAAAGTTCCCATTTAGGATTTTGTATATTTTTATAATATTTGCTTTTTATCAATTATTCATTGCGTTTTAATAATTTATTAGTTTATTGTATTTTACGCTATTCAAAAGTTACTTGTATTTTACACTTAAAAATAATCCTTTCATTCAGATTAATTATCAAAGATTTATATCCGTCTTTAAGATAAAAGGTTTTGTAACAAAGAATAAAGATAAATTGACACTAAGTGATAACTGCCGAAAGCCATTCTTTACAAACTTATACGAAGCATGTTTTTAATCCGTAATCCCCGCTTTCGGCAAAACGCGAATTAATATTATTTAATAAAAACATATTTGATTGGTTCATTTTCTGCATGTCAATCAGTCTTTTGAATTTGTATTTTATATTTGTTTTTATGTTGTTATTCAATTATGTTTTAATATTTGAAATATATGGATGTGAAATAAATATGTAAACTTTCCAGCGACTTGGACTTTATCTCAACTACCGCTAGTTTCCCCCAGAAACTAATTAATATGACAGAGGTGACCAACAACCTGGTCATACTATGATGAACGCACCTATCCTATCGAGCTTAAAACATATGATACAACAGATACAGTTTAGTCTGTCATATCTTTAATTACATACAAAAAATGACAAGACAATCAGGGAGATTGAGAAGACAAATTTACGAACAAAAGGATGATTTAGCTAGTTGTGAACTTTCCATTTCTATGAAGCAACATTCGAGCAGCTCCTGCATATAAAGTATAAATCTCCTGTTGTTATATGGTATTCCAAAGCTTGTATATCCTATAAAGATTTCTTTGATACAGGTTTGAAGATTTTCCTCTATATTTTGTTGTTTTGTTATGTTCTATGTGGTTAACGGCTCTTCGCGTAGCAAGGTATAGGTGAATCAAGCTTTAAGTTTTTTTTGCTATTGGTCTTGTGAATGCATGTGGTTCCAGAGATATGATTCGGACGCATGAAGTTTATTGGGTTTTTTTTCAATGTGTAAAACACTTGTACTTAATATTTTTCTGTATTTGTTCTTATTCGGAGTAATGTGACTGTACAATTATGTTTAACTATACTATACTATTAACTAAGAAAGCTTTGTCTCCTTGAGTTTTTGCTATATTGGTTTGTAAGTTTGTTTTGATTTTTAAAGACATTTAAATGGTATATTACAGCACCTTAGCTTGACAAATTAGCGCCAGTTCCAAAACAAAAAAGCAAACTACCATCCTAAAACACCAACAACGGTATGTTGTTTTATACACTAACCTATCGAAAAACGATTTTGCTATTTGGTCTCGCAAATCCTTTAATGTCGTTGGATAAAGCAATTTTCTGTGTGTTGAGATTAATATTAATATATCCAAGAATTTAAACTGTCTCTTTGAAGAAATTATATATTTGCTTTTTTAGTTTAATCCCGTGCTTTTTTAATCTAGTAAATGTTTTATCTGAACGTTCAAAATGGTCTTCTTTTATTTTCAGCATACGAACGAACGTTCTATCACACAAAGGTCTAACGACTAGTTCTCTGTTCCACTTGAGCTTTTGTGTTTGAGCTTTTGATGTTGTCATATTTTTTAGGGACTTTCCGTTTTGCATTTTCCTCGGAGTTCAGTATTTTAGTGATATATTTTTTTTAATCAAATGGTTCCTCAAAGGGTTTTAATCAAAAAATGTTTTGATTGTGAATTTTGATTTTTATTAATGGGAAAGTACTAGAGTTTAGTTTCAATTTTCAGAACACTTCAGCAAACTGATGTGGACACAACTTCGTGTAGTCTATATATGGTGTTGATCATTTATTTTTATATTGGAGCTGAGTATAGACTCCATCTCACATAAATTATATGTTTGTATAATATTATACTGCATAATGTTCTATGCGACTGTCATACACGTGAGAGTTGAATACTGTAAAACAAGATTTAATTCACCATTTTCTACATAAGAAAATATCGGTATTAAGTCAGCAATATGTTAGTTGTTTTCCATTCGTTTGATGAGTTTGAGTTTTTGGTTCTGTCATTTGATAACGGACTTTCTGTTTTGAACATTCCTCGGAGTTCAGTATTTTTCTTATTTTCCCTTTTCTTTTACTGTTGACAAGTTTAATGGCATGTGGTGATATTGGGGTATTATCACTCTTGGTTTGATTATGTTTTATAGCAATGTAATATCTAACTACTGTGAATTACTAGTTAGGTCAAATAGAAAATGACAGGCTTCAAACGCATGCAGTATATCTAGTGTTAATTTTCTATTTACACATAAGAAATTTTCAATATGGAATTTGCTGAAATGTAGAGCTAAAAAATTGAGGCACTGATTAAAAAAATAGACATTTGAATATAAATTTCAATTTGTTAAATGAACATGTTGACTTTGTTTTAAAAGTTTTATGGTAAGTAATTATGGTTATTAGTCACTATACATACGATTTGAGTACATAATTTCGAATTAGAAATTTTGACTGACTTGGAACATTGGGATGATGCATGCGTTTCGTGTGAGGTTTATCTTGTTGACTCACCCTGTATCTGATTTTCGATTTCATGGCATTCCCTCAGATTTGGTTTGTTACTTTTATTTATTCGTCTATAAATCGATTAGTATTATTTGAACATCGGAATGCCACGTACTGTTGCCATATGTACACCTGGAAATGTAAGGCCCATGCTAACATTTGTTTCAACGGCATTTGTGTTTTCTATCGTTCACATGTCCAATGTGTTGTACAAAGGGAGATAACGAAAGTGTTTCAAGTCTATAACTTTTGGTCGTATCTATTTATATTATTTGTCTTTGTCTCTCTATCTCTCCTTCTATCGTCATATTAGTTGTTGTTTCGCCATTGTTATATTATAGTTCGTTTCTGTGTGTGTTACATTTTAATGTTGTGTTCCTGTTGTGTCGTAGTTCTCCTCTTATATTTGATGTTTCCCTCAGTTGTAGTTTGTAACCCGGATTTCTTTCTATCTAAACCGATTTATGAATTTTGAACAGCGGTATACTACTGATACCTTTATTTTGTACTAGCTATGCTAATATTCATTTATTGTTGTAATATAATCATATATTGTATTGTTTTACGCAATAATGAATTCCTTTGTTGACTTTGTTGTATTCATTGTATATGTCAAACTCCTGCATGGACCACAAACTTGTGCAATAAATATGTGTTTACATCTGACTTGAATAATATTTCATGTATAAATTCTGATTCACCTGTACGTTTGTAGTTTGTTTACATCTGGTTGCTAGGGAAAGATGACATACTATAATGAACTGCATGAAATAAGATTCCTGGAGTAAAAATCATGTGATCAAAAATTCAATCATGCATAACTTGAGTTTTATGCAATGTGACTTTTAAAATCTGGACCCTTTCTTATAGTGCTAAATAATTGACGGGATAAGTTACTCTAACTAAACCTGGTAAGAGAAGCTTTTTTAAGTCTATTTTTGAAAAATTTTATAATAACAAGAAACAAATATTCTTTTCTTTGTTTGCAGAATATAAACCAAAGTTTAAAAATTGATTGGGAAGGTGTTTTGATTCATGTCTTTGTAATGTTGAAGATCCAATATATATATAATTTAGACTCGTATATATATATATATATATATATATTAAATGACGATAAATTTTACGGGGCGATGGATCATATAATTATGATTCAGTACACTGCACAATATAATATTATTATTAGTATACAAGGAAAGTTTGGTCGAGTGTTTTGATGTTACCTTAAAAAAGAAGATGTGGTATGATTGCCAATGATACAACTGTCCACAAGAGACCAAAATGACACAGACATTAACAACTATAGGTCACCGTACGGCCTTCAACAATGAGCACGGCCCATACCGCATAGCCAGCTTTAAAAGGCCATAATAAAACAATATAAAACAATTCAGACGAGAAAACAAACCTGACAATCTAAGTTGAAACCAAGGTCAAAGCTTACGAAAAAAACATCAAAACTAATAAAACCATTATCATCCAAGTTTATGCTTCCAGCTTTACTTAATGTTTCACTTTCAAATTGAAATGTTTATCAATCATATAAGTATCAAACAGATCTTGTTCCTCTATCTCAAATTGAGTTAGTATGGATTATATTACATGGATACTCAGGCACCTTAAAAAAGGTTCTTTGTTCACAAGTTTTAGTGGAATACAAAAAGTTATTTTTTTTAATTTTAAAACAGAGGTTCATTGAATGGAAAATATTAATTATAGCTTATATGATTGGTTATACTTAACTCAAAACATTGCACGCAAAAAGGCATTTAAAAAACTTGCTTAATAATACATGTTAGATGTAAAGCTACACTGAAATATTTTTTAACTATTATAGCCTAATGTTCTTTTGAAAACTGGTATTGGATCTATAACAATATATATTGAAATTTAACAAATCAATTGCTAAAGTTATTGGAGCGTACAATAGTCAGTTTTAAGTATATCTTCTTATTCAGGTGGCAGTCAGCTAGATCTAACCAGTAAGTTTTGTCTAGCTTTATGCAATACTAGTATTTGTTTTATAACTGAACTATATTTTTACATTTATATTTAAGAGTGAGTAATGCATGATCACTAGCAGTTTTTCATAGCCTTCTTACAAAAATTGTAGACTTTAAAAGAAACCAGAGGGAAAGTAAAACTCATAGATCGAAAATAAACTGACAACGCCATGGCTAAAAAATAAAAAATACAAACCGATAAATAAAAGTACATAAGGCACAACATAGAAAACTAAAGACTAAGCAACACGAACCCCACTAAACACTGGGAGTGATCTCAGGTGCTCATGAAGAGTAAACAGACCCTGCTCGAATTTTTTATGTTATTACAAATCCAGTAAATAGTCTAATTCGGTAGGTCATATTTGAGAAAAGGGAAAGGTATTGTAGCTTTGACATAAGGAACATATCCGATATAATCTGTGAAACGGTTATTCATTAAAGGGGCACTAGCTGTCAATTCCATGGTTACCGATTTGACTCAAATTCTCATATTTGATTTATAACAATGTAAAACATTAATCCAAACTACCGATTTGACTCAAATTCTCATATTTGATTAATAACAATGTAAATCATTTATCCAAACTACCAAAAGTCTAACATAAACAGTTTTTCAGAGCATAGGGTATATAATATGTAGGTTCGTTTGTATGTTATAACAAATCCTGCCTTTTTGCGTGCATTGTTTTGAGTTAAGTATAACCAATTATATAAGCTATATTTAATATTTTCATTCAATGAACCTCTGTTTTTGAAAATTTGTTGGTAGAAAAAATCAAAAAAAAATCCGTCGAGTTTCTTATGTTATTACAAATCCAGTAAATAGTCTAATTCGGTAGGTAACATTTGAGAAAAGGGAAGGGTATTGTAGCTTCGACATAGGGAACATATCCGATATAATCTGTGAAACGGTTATTCCTTAAAGGGGCACTAGCTGTCAATTCCATGGTTACCGATTTGACTTAAATTCTCATATTTGATTAATAACAATGTAAAACATTTATCCAAACTACCAAAACTCTAACATAAACAGTTTTTCCTAGCATAGGGTATATAATATGTAGGTTCGTTTCGTGTGTATTTTAGTTCAGACGCCATCTAATTGACTATCGATTTGACCTCAGATGTCCATATAAGCGATGAAATATAAATAAAGAAATTAGTAGATTAAACTAACACGTGCAATTGGATTTTTATAGGTTTGTTTGTTTAATTTTATTTTATAGATTGAACAAATATGCTTCTCATTGTTTTTAGGCCGTATAAGAATGATTTTATATGGATCGAATCAGTAATCAAGTGTTTTAAATTACCGTAGTTTCACTTTCATTGTTGATATTCATTTTCTTTAAATAACTAGAGGCTCTAAAGAGTCTGTGTCGCTCACCTTGGTATATGTGAATATTAAACAAAGGAAGCAGATGAATTCATGACAAAATTGTGTTTTGTTGATGGTGATGTGTTTTTAAATCTTACTTTACTAAACAGTCTTGCTGCTTACAATTATCTCTATCTATATTGAAATTGGCCCAGTAGTATCAGTGGAAATGTTAATTAAAAATTTAAAATTTTATGAAAATTGTTAAAAATTGACTATAAAGGACAATAACTCCTTAGGGGGTCAATTGACCATTTCGGTCATGTTGACTTATTTATAGATCCTACTTTGCTGAACATTATTGTTGTTTACAGTTTATCTTTATCTATAATAATATTCAAGATAATAACCAAAAACAGCAAAATTTCCTTAAAATTACCGATTCACGGGCAGCAACCCAACAACAGGTTGTCAGATTCATCTTCCAATTACAGGGCAGATAGATATTGATCTGATAAACAAATTCACCCCAAGTCAGATTGCTCTAAATGCTTTGGTTTTGAGTTATAAGCCAAAAACTGCATTTTACCCCTATGTTCTATTTTTAGCCTTTGTGGCCATCTTGGTTGGTTGACCTGGTCACGCCACACATTTTTTAAACTAGATACCCCAAAGATGATTGTTGCCAAGTTTGGATTAATTTGGCCCAGTAGTTTCAGAGGAGAAGATTTTTGTAAAGATAACTAAGATTTACGAAAAAATGGTTAAAAATTTACTATAAAGGGCAATAACTCCTAAACAGGTCAACTGACCATTTCGGTCATGTTGACTTGTTTGTAGATAATACTTTGTTGAACATTATTGCTGTTTACAGTTTATCTCTATCTATAATAATATTCAAGATAAAAACCAAAAACAGCAAAATTTCCTTAAAATTACCAATTCAGGAGCAGCAACCCAACAACCAATTGACTGATTCATCTGAAAATTTCAGGGCAGATAGATCTTGACCTGTTAAACATTTTTATCTCATGTCAAATTTCCTCAAAAGGTTTTGGTTTTTGAGTTATATGCCAAAAACTGCATTTTACCCCTATGTTCTATTTTTAGCCGTGGCGGCCATCTTGGTTGTTTGACCAGGTCACGCCACACATTTTTTAAACTAGATACCCCAAAGATGATTGTGGACAAGTTTGGATTAACTTGGCCCAGTAGTTTCAGAGGAGAAGATTTTTGTAAAAGATTACTTTAATTTACGAAAAATGGTTAAAAATTTACTATAAAGGGCAATAACTCCTAAACGGGTCAACTGACCATTTTGGTCATGTTGACTTATTTGTAGATCTTACTTTGCTGAACATTATTGCTGTTTACAGTTTATCTCTATCTATAATAATATTCAAGATAAAAACCAAAAACAGCAAAATTTCCTTAAAATTACCAATTCAGGAGCAGCAACCCAACAACCGATTGACCGATTCATCTGAAAATTTCAGGGCAGATAGATCTTGACCTGATAAACATATTTACCCCATGTCAGATTTGCTCTAAATGCTTTGGTTTTTGAGTTATAAGCCAAAAACTGCATTTTACCCCTATGTTCTATTTTTAGCCCTGGCGGTCATCTTGGTTGGTTGACCGGGTCACGCCACACATTTTTTAAACTAGATACCCCAATGATGATTGTGGCCAAGTTTGGTTTGATTTGGCCCAGTAGTTTCAGAGGAGAAGATTTTTGTAAAAGTTAACGACGACGGACGACGGACGACGGACGCAAAGTGATGGGAAAAGCTCACCTGGCCCTAATTCATAACACAAAAATGTACAATCTGAAATTTATTACAATCAAAAGGGACCTAAGGTCAATAGTGTAAACAATTCACCAAAGTTTAATTAAAGGTGATGGATGCATTTTTGTGTTATTGTTCAAAATTGGAAAATTGTCTCTTTTTTAAGGATAAAATCTCTCTTCATAACATGGAAATGAAAATTCTAAAATTTATTAAATCGATGTGGAGCTTATGTCAATAGATATAAACATTTCAACAAATGTTTTTGAAAGTAGGGGGAAGTGTTTTCTAGTAATTTTCTGAAGTGTGGATGATGGACTGATAGACAACAGTATACTATATTATGTTGTGTGTGAGACATTGGTATATAAAAATGGTTTCGAATGAATAATGATTAGAAACTGTTTAATGCAGTTATTGAGGGAACAACAGTGAAGAAATTCCTGAGATCAATGCGTTTGAATCCGAAGAATTCAATTTTTGTTGAAATGAAACAAAGTTCAATTTTTGACCCTTTGGATCTTAATTTAGACCAATTTGAAAAAGGGACAATCCTGTGCAATTGAATATTTCTTGCTATTGTGCAATACTGTGCAATTAAAAATTTCTTGCTATTGCACAATACTGTGCAATTGGAGATTTCTTGCTATTGTGCAATACTGTGCAATTGAACATTTCTTGCTATTGAACAATACTGAGCAATTGAAGATTTCTTGCTATTGCAGAATACTGCACAATTGAAAATTTCTTGCTATTGCACAATACTTAGTATAATAATTTTTGACCCCGATTTGGACCAACTTGAAAACTGGGCCCATTATCAAAATCTAAGTACATGTTAAGACTCACCATATCAAAGAACCCCAAAATTCAATTTTTAATAAAATCAAGCTTATTTTAATTTTGGACCCTTTGGACTTTAATGTAGACCAATTAGAAAACAGGACCTAAAATTAAGAATTTGGACATGGTTAGATTTGGCATATCAAAGAAGCACAATACCATAATTCATTTTTTTAATGAAATCAAACATAGTTTAATTTTGGCCCCTTATTCCTTGGGACCAAAACTCCAAAATTAATCCAAACCTACCTTTTGTGGTCATAAACCTTTATAGATTTCTATTAACTTATACTAAAGTTATTGTTCAAAAACCAAGAAAATGCTTATTTGGGGCCTGTTTTTGGCCCCTAAATCCTACACTGTTGGAACTAAAATTACCAAAATCTATCCCATCCCTCCTTATGTGGCCATAGACCTTATGTTAAAATATCATAGATTTCTGTTTACCAATACTTAAGTTATAGAGCAAAAACCAAAAACAATGCTAATTTGGCCCCTTATTCCTAAACTGTTGAGACCAAAATACCCCAAATCAATCCCACCCTTCCTTTCATGGTCATAAATCTTTTGTCTAAATTTCATATATTTCCATTTTACTTTTACTGAAGTTAGAGTGCAAAAACCGAATATCTTTGGATGATACCAATGTACAGCCAAAAAGTTTTCAACTTTTGCGGTTGTATAAAAATGATGTCAAATCAAATTTTTAATGGGGTTTGCAACAGTAATTATTCAACTACTCATTTTAATACATCATAAAGCATTAAAGTGTAAATGTCATACAGTCATAGTGATGATGCCTCCGCTAGCATATAATGTATAAAGGTACATAAATCAAGAACTGTAAAAGTGAAGCTGCTAAAAATTGAACTTAAACCAAGTTTAGAGGTACCGGTAATAAGCATTGTATACACATTTCACTAAATTTAGTTGAGACAAACTTGAGAAATTTTTCCATTTGTGAAAGGGGATAACCCTAGAATGATAATCAAAGTGCTTGTAATCACTGAATGGCTATTAAAGACTGCTTAAATTTATCAGTTGGTAGTAAAGTGAATTTTGCATTGTATATTGTATATATAGCATTATTTTAAGTCGATTCAACTACTATTCTGGACAGAGAAAGATAATTCCAATTTTCAAAGAAGATTTCATAAAGCAATGGTTTTAGGTAATATGAATTCAACAACCATTCTGGACAAAGAAAGATAACTCCAATTTATTGTCTTGAATCTACAAAAATGTTTGTTTTTGGCCCTCAATTCCTCGACTGTTTGCCCCATAACCCACAAAATAGACCCCAAACTTCTACTTATGGTATTAAATATTATGGTACAGTTTCAGAACAATTGAAATACTTATACACAACTTTTTGTACTGACACAAGATTAATGCTTGTTTTGGGCACCTTTAGAACCCTTATTCATAAACCTTAAGGACTATATATATATATAACCGCCCCAAAACAATCCCAAGCTTCCTTTTATGATTATAAATATTATGTTACAATTTAATGGCTTCCTTTTTACTTATACTGAAGTTATTATCTGGAAACCATCCGTCTTGGGAAGACGACGACAGGATAACTACATGTATTTCAACTGCAAAAATTTCTGTGGTTGTATAAAAATTTCAAATATGTACAATGAAATATAGTTTCAAAATTGATAAGCCTAGATAGGCCTTATAATTTTTTTCCCACATAGTTGAAGGACCATTTACACTCAGGACTGAGTCATAAGTAGGCAGTACAGTCTACAGATGTATTAAAACAACCTAGCATCATATTGCTAGTAGTGGGAGTAGCATTCTCGGGTAAATTTGTTCTTTTCTTTTTTTCTAATATGTTTGGTTCAAATCAAAATAGAATGCTTTTATCTCCCCAATACTTACATTGTAAATAGAGATGGTACTTCTTTGACAAATCCTTGTACATGAGAGTTTTCTGTCAAATCTTTATTTCACAAAGAATGAATTGCATAACAATGAACTGAGCTCAAAGCAAAGTACTTTAATAATACACTTAGACAAAGAGCTAAATCCAGTGATATACTTTGTACTACAGGTCCTTCATTAACATCCATTGACCAAAACCATATCTCAACGACATTCCATACTACATGGTTGGATTCGGAAGTCCTGAAAAAGACATGATTTTTTTTAACATATTTTAAGTATATATATACACAAGTTAAAACTTTCTTGTTGTATAATCATTCCGTATCTAGCAACTATCAATTTGCTTAATGCACATATTGATATATGTTGAGTGTACCTCTGTTGGAAATAAGAACACACAAACCTCCACCTAGTTTTAGTCAATGGACAAAACATTCAAAACTATAAAATATTATAGATCTAAGACTTGTCAGTGTCTATTTACCATTGCCACTGAATCAGTGATATATGTATTGTACACATAATTATATACATGCAAGACTAAAATTATAAAGTACATACATGTTTGTATATAAGACTAAAACTGACATTCAGTCTTTACAACATCTTCATTCCCAAAGTCATTTTCAAATCTGACTTCATGGTAAAATAAGATTCCATATCTACAACCAATTAAAAGGAAAAATCCCTCTGATAGACTAGCATTTAAATCCGATTTCTAAAATGGAAGCTAGGTCACCATGGAACTTAGAACTAAAAAAAATCAAACAATATATCTGATATATTTCAAATGCATGTACATGAAATAATATAAATCTCTAAAATTCACCATATTGTTCTCTTTTTCATCTTCTGTTAGATACTGTATATCCAGTGGCGGATCCAGAAATTTTCTTAAGTGGGGGCCCACTGAACGACCTAAGAGGGGGCTCGCTCAAGTCATGATTCAGTGATTCCCTATATAAGCAACCAAATTTTTTCTCAAAAAGCAGCCCCCCCCCCCCCCTAAATCCGCCTCTGATATCAACCTCTAGATGTCTTTAAATTACATTCAGTTTAGTGTGGGTTGATCTTTGATTGTTGTACATGTTACAACCAGATTCCCGGCAGGGGGCAACTTTGTAAGACCGCAGAGGTTCAAGCTTAGATTTTGAAATAAGGCGGAAAATGTAACCTTTTCAATTTATAAAACAGGTTCAACATCATTTCTATACATATATAAACATATTCTAAATTGTGGACACACCTTCATTAAATATTCTAATTCAATTAGTGGAGGAGATCAAATTAAAAAGTTGCAATGGTTAAATACTCCAATCACAGTCTTTCCTGCTAAAATCTCATGTGTAGAATGTGATAAACGGTTTTTGGGTCTATATATTGTCCTTGATATTGAGGTTATTTTGACACAGCAAAATATAAATAAAATGTAAACTATGATCTGGAAATTGACTTCGTTTTCCCAAAATAAGCCCACTTAAACTGAACTTTAAATGCAAAAGACCTCTAAATGGCTAACAGATATTGCTATATAAAAGAATAGTCCTTGATTATACATGTACATGATATGAAAGAATTCATGAAATTTACACTGATTCTGTCAGTTGAATGGACTAGAATGAGATAAGTTATATACATGATAGACATAAAGGTTTTTTCCAACAGTTGTGGTGTAAATTAAATTAGTTGTATTTTATGGATGATATATTTATGTATATACATGTATGTAAATCATTGGCTCTTCAACCAATGATATTTTACAATATCGATTATTTGTTTATTTTTCTAATGTTGGTATTTTTCAGCATACTAAAAATGTTTTAACACAACACGAGCACAAGCTTGATAGGGTGTCCTCACACAGGGTTTCCACTGGCGGTCCCCATTTTCCCAATTTGCGAAAAAATAATACTTGTGGCGATAAAAATTCGTCATTTGCTGAAGAATTTGGCGAAAGAAATATATAGAAAGATTTATTTTCCTCCTTCTTGTTTATTTACTTTTTTCGAGTTTCTCTGATTTAACTTATCAGACAATACTCGGAATTCACCTTGACGTCATTAAGATTTTGACAGAAAATCAATTATCAGCTGATTGCAATTTACAGCTATCGACAACCAAGGACTAATTAATAAAGGTGTTGATTGAATTGTTTGACAAAATGATATGGTTGAATGGCTTCCACTAAATGTCACATACAGGAGTTATTTACCACTTTTCGACTCATGTGTTTGAAGAACTCTTTTGACGTCTCCTCTCCATGTAAAGATAGTTTAGAAAAGAAAGCTGTTGTTGTGACAATAAATGTTAAAGGGCAAGAAAAATCTACGATTTAAAACTTGAATTATCTTTTGACTTTGATGTAAGTAATTGATCAGGGAGACTACTATAAAGTCGTTTGAGTGACACGTGTGTTTCAAGCAAGTTTTACGTCTCAACTTTTTCATTTAAGATGGTCAACAAGATGGTGGTTATGAAGAAAGGGAGGGGGGGGGGGGGAATGCATTCTTGCGTCACAATTTCAAATGACATAGGATAACATATGATCTGTCCATATACATGTATGAGGGTAGAAATGGGGGTATCTTATTGAAGTATTCTTGCCAAATGAAGATTAAACAGTAATTCTTAGACATGACCATAAAAGAGGGGGGATAGGACCTTTATCGGGACTCCGGGATCGGGTGTTTTTAAGCTCGGGATTATCCCCCCTCATAAAATGTACACTTTTTTCAAGACGATTAAAAAATCAGCTGAATTTGACAAATCACACTATTTGTTTTCCAAAAATAACCGTAATTGGATGAGGGTTCTGTGTATTAACATTATTTGAACAACTCTCCTTGGGCCGAGAAAAAAAAGATCTGTGTTTCAGGTAACCTGACCGACCCTGTGTTTTAGCCCCGACCCTAACTTTTTTATTGGATCTTTCAAAAAAAAAAAAAATAATAATTATCAACCGACCCTGTTTTTGACACAGGCTTCTGATAAATGACATAATATTTTTTCTCTCTTGCTTCCTCTTGCATAGAAAGCCAGTAAAACATTTTATTAATGTCAAAAGGTATTCCAAATAGGTTAAAATCCAAGAAATTTGCACAGCAGGTGCTTCAAAAACATTGCAAATGGCCCAAGACCACAATTGATGACCCCACTTTTCGTTGTTCACGAATGTAGTTCCTTTTAATTAGAGTGTATTTTTCCTTAATTTTTTTTCTTTCCCTTCCCCACTCATTTCTTAAGATTTTATTCCGTGGAAATGAAAGATGAGAGTTAAAATAATTTTTTGGATGTTGTATTTAAACTCATTTTAATATGGAATGAGTGATTAGGCCAAGTGCAAAAAGTTCATATTTACAGTCTTCGGAACATCTCTCGACTTGTCCATAGGGGTATGGATGTATATTGGCTAAATTTGTAAAAGTGATTGCTTCAATCTTTCTGAATATTGGATATATTTTTGGACTAGTGCTATACATAAGACACACAAAAAATTTGACAAAAGTGCATGGTGCAATTTTTTTAATGATACAAAATGTTCTAAAGAAATGATAGAGAAATTAATTGTGGTCTGTGGCCAAATGGCACACTTCCCGTTTTTGAAACTAATTATGGATCCGGACTTGGAAAAAACATGATAAATACTCAATAACTCAAATATGAAATTTTGAATCATCACCAAAAAGTATACAGATATTAAGATTAATGTAACTAAGAAGTGTTTAAAGTTTTAAGCCATTATCAAGAATTGTTTTTGAGATACGGTGTGACATGTGAAAAAAACACCCCCCTGTTTAAGTTCCAATGTGCCGTAACTCAAAAAGTTTTAATCTTATTTTCACCAAAAAGTATACATATCATGTGACCATCATAAGAAACAACTATATTAAGTTTCATGAAATTTGGATAAGTCGTTCTCAAGTTATGGTGCCACATGTTTACGCTGGACAGACAGACGGACACCTGACATTTGTATACCATAATACGTCCCGTCTTTGACGGACGTATAAAAAGCAGTACTAAGCGTGCATGTTACGCTAGAAACATATTCAAAGAATAAAGTTTTATAACTTCTTAATGTCATATCCAATATTTATCAAAACCTAAAGGGGAGTTACATGTATCTTACTTCCTATATTTTTTCGTGGATGTCAATACACCTAATCGCTATATATTCCATACCGGATAAATTCTAAAATTACACAACTTTTTCATC
This sequence comes from Mytilus trossulus, assembly GCF_036588685.1. Classification (NCBI taxonomy): domain Eukaryota; kingdom Metazoa; phylum Mollusca; class Bivalvia; order Mytilida; family Mytilidae; genus Mytilus; species Mytilus trossulus. The sequence continues at coordinate 56,870,067 of NC_086382.1, forward strand.
CAGTTGAAGCTATTTGGGGGCCGTTGAAACAATTCACCATGCACAATACTTTTTAATGAGACCCGTTTTAACTTATTGTAAATACTTTAAACAAAATAATTTTTTACTTCAATTTTCAATTTCGAAAAATAGTGGATCATACTCTATTAAAGTTTCTTGATGATCGCTTTCTAAAGTTTTTCCTCCCTCAGCTCTCTAGTAAAAAAACCTTTATTTTCAGTCGCATGACCCAAACAGAAAGTTGTACATACAGTGTATGACTGTTTTTCCCAGATTGGACTAAATAGCGATAATTAAATAAAGTGTAATTTCCGGGATTGTTTAAAACTTGCATTTTCATCCCTATCTGATTTTGTGGTTTTAACAATCCAGACAGACAAATAGCAATAAGGTGTTTAGGAAAACATATCGTAAATCCTCCTTCATATAAGACAAAAAACATGGGAACTCATACTGAATGGTCAAATGTGTGCAATATGAAAATTTCAGTTAAGATGGTAAAATCACAAATCAGCCGTTAATGTAAATGGACTTTAAGTATGACTTTGGAGCAAATTTATAGGGAAATGACGGGGAAGGGGCAAATTAGCTCTCCAGGGGAGCAAATGCTGTTTAAATTGGTAAGCGGGTTTTAAATATAGAGGGAAAGTGGAGTCATCTTTTTTTACTTTAGTTACCTGTAAATATAACTTATGTAGACTTACCTTCTAATTCTATAGACTATTAAAAAAAAAACACACACAACTCGGAACTATTTCTAATTCACTTGGACTACTGATATGCAAATCTAAAAACAAAAACATAGTGATTGAAAGATTCATAACACTTTGAAAGGATAATTCAGACACGTGACGTGTTACACGGGGAGCATGTTTGTTTACAAATAATAATGTCACATGATCGCGCACTGACCTCGCATGATGCATCGCCCTTACAATTCACTAATACATGTACATAACCATTTTCATGCAAACATGCAACGTGAATGTGATTGGTTATCAAATAATACAAAAATAATGCATAAACCGTTGAAGAAGAAATTATTTCATCAAATAGATTGGATTTTCACTTTCGACACGAATAGGCCGGCCCGGCCGGCCACTACAAAAGTAAAAAAGTCTGAAAAGACCAGTTTTTGTCTTAATTTGCATGAATTTTTACTTGACATTCTTAATTTGTTTGCATAATTTTTAAAAATTCTTGACATAGTATTAGTTTGTCTAAAAAGGTTCTTGATTTTTCTTGACAAGTGTCTTGACAGTATTAACATTGTCTTAAAATTTCTCGACACTTCCTGTATCATCTGCTAAGAGTCTGGATTAGTCTCGACCAATTCTTGACTGTCTGAAATTTGTCTCGATCTGTCTTGACATATTCTTGACATTCTTAATAATGTCTGAATATGTCTTGACATATTCTTGACATTCTAAATAATGTCTGAATATGTCTTGACACATTCTTGACAGTATTAAATATGTCTTGACACTATCTCAACAGTATAAATTTCGCCTGAACGGTTTATGAAATCTTTTGGGTTTGTGTGGCTAAAAAAAGGGGAGGGGGGTTTTGGTGTTGGTCAAAGAATGTGTTCTCATCTTGATTCAAACTCTATTTTTTTAACACATTTTTTTTTCATATTTGTATTATTTTTTTATCAACGAAAATTTGTGATAACTCCTTTCTAAAAAGAAAAAAAAAAATTCAGATCTATATTATGTATGTATGTCAGAGACCAATGAAATCATTGATTAAAAATTATAAAATTCAGCACTCAAATTTGAATAATAAATAGAAATCATTGATTGGACCCATTATGAATACTTTTTTTATTATTATTCCTGGAGTAGATACCAATTTTCTTTTAATTTTTGGAATGTTTATGGCAGGTCAACTGATAACATCAGGTAACTCAGTAATTTCTATTTGAAAGTTGCGTGTATTCTGGGGTGTGTTATAACTTAATTTCATGAGGAACATCCTGTCCATGTATAATACTTAATATTTATTCCAACAGATGACATTACACAAATTTTTCTTCTGTTAAATGAATGATTTTTATATCATCATAATTTGCTATTTATATAAACCACATTTTTGTACAATAATTATTTACCATATTAACATTGGATATTATGAATGTAGAGTGAAATATGTCTACCGTATGGTTGGCTTTAATCATTTAATTAATAAGATGTAGGAATCAAAATTTGTATTTTAAAAAAAAAAACACATTTAAATTGTTTTATATCAACACATCCTCATTTAAATTATTTTATACATTATATTTCATAGCCATATTTGCATTTGTGAAACTATTTAAATACCCAAATTTTCAATTATTTTACATGCCCAACTTTCATATTTATTGTAAGGAATGTAACTGAAAAACAACAGTATATTATGTAAAAAGAAATAAAGATTAGTTATATTATGAATATTGGTCATGATTTGTAAAACTCAGAACTGTCAAGTAAATTTAAGACACAATTAAAAATGTTCAGAATATGTCAAGCCAATCTGAGAAAGAATAAGAATGTCGAGATTATGTCGAGAAATTTCAAGACAGTATTCAAATGTCAAGAATTTGTCAAGAAATTTTAAGACCATATTCAGAATGTCAAGAATATGTCGAGTAAGTTTCGTACAAATTTGATATAAATGAGAATTTGTCAAGAAAAATTAAGACACGAGTCATACTTTTGGAGAATGTCAAGTAAAAGTTCATGCAAATCAAGACAAAAACTGGTCTTTTCAGACTTTTTGACTTTTGTAGTACTAAGTGAGGTCGAGTTGACATTCCTGTCATCGGAGATAGTATTGAGATAAATGGGATAAAACGGACCGTCAAAAAGGTCTAGAGAAGCACATCAGTAGAACCTTAACATAAATAAGTAATACTTACCAACATTTCTCTAATTGATAACATATAGAACTGAAATTTCACAAAAATACCGGTAAATAATTTTGTTGTGATGCTGGTAAATTGGCGCTAAATAAATATTCTTACTCCTATTGCTTCATGTAAAAAAAATGTATAGAATTGAATTCGACTACAGTTCAGAATAAAAAAAACGTGCATATGCAAAAGCCAGGTAATATGTTAATGATAAAGTGTGTATAAATTTTCGTAAACGAAGTTACCCGTATACTTCACCAAGAATTACATTTGAGAGCAAAGTTCTGTATGTGTGATAGATTTGGTTGGTTTATGTAACATAATTTAGACTGGGATCCTGGCTAATCTTGATCTTACGACGCGCAGCTAGATTGGGCCGGATCCCAGGCTAATGTAACATCGTAGAACTCAAGGTAACGGAATTTTTTGCGTTGCTATTAGATGATTGAGGCCATCTATTTTTATTGCGGGTTCCACATATTTAAATCGGAATTATAGAAAAAATGGAATGTTGTGAGCAGAATCAAAACAGAAATGATGAACACTGCAACATTTCCAGCAAAATATAAATAGGATGGAGGATCTGTGTATTCACATTATTTGTAAAACTCTCCTTATTCATGTGAAGCGTGTGCTTTACATCGAGGCTTATTCTTTACATCGAGGCTTATTATGCTAATCATTGACGCCACAGTACTTCAACCAATCAGACAATGTTTATTTGGGGCATTCGATCGATTTTTACTCAGATTTTGGAATATTTCAATCGAAATTATAGAAAAATGGAATGTTGCTGGTACATATAAAATAGAAAATGATGAATACTTTTAGCTAAAGATAATTTGGATGGGGGTTCTGTGTATTCACATTATTTGCACAACTCTCCTTACTGATGCCATATTTTGGAATTTCCGTGACCTAAATGGTTCGCGAAAATTAATATTTTTATATATAGTATAGTAATAATAACAAGTCTAAAAGGGTACAACATCACCAAAGAACACAATAAAACGAACAATATGTTAGATATTTCGTATAACAGATATCCTACCTCGGTAATAGCACGATGTCAAATGAATCATGTCAATTCAAATTAAGAAACACGGCACAAAGACTACAAAGATATGCCAAAATAAAAATAGTTATTTACGATGTGAACTGGCACAACTCTAAATTCCCAAAGGTGGTGACAGTTGAGATGTTAAACAACTGCGTGGAAATACAGTCCCAATAAACAGTCCTGACAGATCTAAGCTGGTATAATATTTAAAATATGACAACGGTAGAGCAATTGCAACAGAGACTGCGTATTTAAACATCCCAAATATATAGTAATTTGATGATAAGAAAATGAGTAATAAATGTTAACTAAGGGTAAGTAATAGAACGTGGCTGCGTATTTACACATCCCTGCCAACTGAAATTAAAACTAGTATAATTCAAAAATTCCTAAAAAGTGTAAGAGTCCAGTACGGAAGCCGGAGTTACTGGACACAGGTGATGCAGGAAATTAGTGATGGTAGGGAAAATGAGTGACTCTTCTATGTTTTTTTCTGGGGAAACTGTCCTGAGCTTTCTCATACAAAAACTTTCTCGAGCAAGTCTGTCGGCCTTTGACCAATCCTCGATGTGATCTATGATGGTGATGGTAAGTTTTTTTTTATCAGCTTGGGCGTGCCCAGGTGATCTCAAATGACGACTTACGGGGAGGTCGGACTTGCAGGTGTAGTCACTACGATGGCCATTCATGCGTTTGTTGAATGGCTGTTCTGTTTCGCCAACATACTGCATGCCACATCGACACTGACGAATGTAAACAATTATTTATACATGTTTTATTCAGTTTTATTTTTTATAGTCATTTGCATACATCATTTTTTACATTATTATTTCAGAAGAATTCAAATACAATTTTCCCTAAAACAAAACGTCAAAAATCACAATTTTGAGCTTTTCACAAATAAAAAAAAATGGGATGGGTGATGTTCTATTTATTTTCATCAGATGATTGGGTACTTCTCCTTGAACAAAATGATGTATCGTATCATATTGGTGAAATAATAATAAGAAAAAATGCGGGAATCATGCAAACCTTACATAAATCACCAAATTATAACAACCCATGCACTTGCCAAAAAAAAAACGCGATCTGCAACAACGCCTTTTTAGCTTTTCTGTGTAACCAATTGTATGTGGTCATAAAGCTAACATTAAAAGGAATTCGCCAGATCTGTTATTGAAAAGCGCATGGTACAAAAAGTATTCCTTTGAATGTTGAACGAAAATAAACTTCGTAACATGTCTTTCGACATCAAAAAAGTAAATTTTACTTAATATGCCTTGTTTGTTCCTTAAAGAACGTCCATTACCCTTTTTTTCAAATATGGTTGATCATTTTTGTCGATATTGACAATATTATCTAGCTAAAAAAAAACACCCGCTTTTGCAGATGGTTATTTAGGGCTACTGCAAAAGCTTCATTAGAATGCAGAATCCTGACCTATATTATATAAATTGCAGCTAAAAATGATGAAGAAATTCCCTTGGCTTGTAAGCGATAAATCTATTCCAATTTTGACATAAAAAAAATTGAAACCTAAGGACACATTTAGCTTTTTTGCAGTTTTATCAATTTTTTAAGGTTTTTTTTCAATAATGCAGTTGTCTGAAATATCTAGCAATCAATATTTTAGTTTGCATTAGATTTTGAATTATAGTATGTTATTTTATACGGTTCAGATCATTTAAGAAGACAAAAAAATATCAAACAAGTACTAGAAAATGCCATTTTGTTTAATTCTAGCAAAAGTTAGGAATGTTTTGACCTTGGTTTTTTTTTAAATTGCACCGTACGAACTTTTGACGACAGGGCAAAACAGAAAGAACGTAATACAAGCTTTTGAATGTTTTACAATAAAGTCGTATGTTAGGTGAGTGCATTAAAGTTGTTAACTAAGCGTCTTTTTGAAAACATTAGTTCGTCTACTAAAGTTCAAAAGAACTTTAAATGTTATTGTTTTGTGTTATGTCACCTAGAAATAAAGTGTGTTTATATCCGATCATGAGTAGGTGTAGAAGTCAATCTCTTACTCATGTGTATCTTTTTATATTGATTGATTGTACTGGGTTTTAATGGTATTTAATAAGTAATGAATTGGTAAAAACATTACAATCTTTTGTCTTGTTTTGTCTTGATAGCAGCTTAAAACTAGATTTGGTCAGTTCTACCTGGAACTGATTTAGACACTTCTACATAGAACTGATTTAAATCAGTGACGCTCATATCAAAATATTTATAAAGCCAAACACGTACAAGGTTGAAGAGCATTATAATTTAAATATGAGAAATATGTGAACACGAATTTGACAGCTACTGTCCCTTCAACAATATCATTATTATAGTCTATAATAATTCTTTCAAGAATGACACATACATTATTACTTGTTTATTCTTAGTTAATGCGAGGACTTACTTATATATGTAATTATAAAAAATATATTAATTTTACATATATATGGAATGAAATGGAAGACATTGTAGAAGGTTTCCTTATAGTGAGTGGGATTTTTTTTTTATAATATTTAAGTAAAGAATTATCTTTTTTATTATTTACAGTTCAATTTAAATAAAACTTTGATTTGCTATTTACCGGATTTGTAATAAAATACACCCCAATGAGTGCCACATGTGGAGCAGGATCTGCGTACCCTGCCGGAGCACCTGAGATCACCCCCAATTTTGATTGGGTTCGTGTTGCTTAGTCTTAAGTTTTCTATGTTGTGTCTTTTGTACTATTATTTGTCTGTTTGTCTTTTTATTTTTAGCCATGGCGTTGTCAGTTTATTTTCAATCTATGAGTTTGACTATCCCTCTCGTATCTTTCGTCTCTCTCTTAATTGCATTCCACAGCAAATTTTATTCCAGCTCTTAATAGGTAACAACTTAATCTTAAATGTTCAAATCAAATGTTTTATATAAAATGCAAAAGTTTATTTGATTTCCTGTTTTAATTGTGTAAGCATATTGAAAATGGCTAGTCTTGCTTAGTACAGATACAGTAATCTGAGTTTTGAGTTTTTGAATCAACATTAGCTAATGGAATATTCAAATAGGTGGAATTTAATGTAATTGTTTCTCTTATTTTTTTTGCGGTCATTGCTTTGATATTGCTTAGTACTTTCTTTTCTTCAAGTTAAGTTACGGTTAACCATATAAATTTGTCAAACATGACCGTATTTTCACCAAAATTTTAACCTTAGGTACAAACACACCTAAACACATTGAACCTTTAAGGAAGATGTGGACAAACTTTAAATGCTTTGTAACTTGATCTGGGTTCACTCATTGTTTAGTCTGCAGAATGTTTAAATAAACAAATGCAAAACGGGACCGAAGTCTACAAAAATGAACTTAAGAGATTTCACTAACAATTTCCTGAATTTGTATGCATAGAATTAAAAACGTCTTCAATAAACTAAAGAAATATTAATTCTTAATTTTTATAACAGTGTTGTTTCCAATTTATTTAGCCTTGTAATTATATGTTACTCATATTATGCATTATCGAGATGATGTATGCTATATAAAACTAAAAAGTGGTCTTTTTTTTGTTGGTGTTTTTATCAAGAAACATTCAAGTACAAAATATATTTCATTGGCGTCATCAACAGCAATTCCTTTTTTATGGCGTCTTTGTAAGATTTATTTGTCAGTTGTGATGTATTTTTTTACAATAGACAACTTTCGAGTTCGATGCATTTCCGTCAAAAACTCTGGTTTTAGTGAACATCATTCGTGCGTTTTGGGGCATCGTCACTTCCGTTTTAATGATGAGCGAATGGTTGGAAAACTATAATACTATATATTTCACGAATTATTCGGCAAATTAATTCTCATATTTGACAAACAGCACTGCTGTCATTAGGGAATTGTGATTAGGTTAAAACAAACATTATTCCTAGTTTATCCTGCACAATGACGATCACTAAGACGCTTGATGAAAGTTAACAGTGCAGGGATACAGGCGATCCCCTCTATCTGGTTAATGACGTCAAAAAGGCGTGCATAATTGAGTTTTTTCCTGTGATTAATGAACTCGAAAGTGGTCTATTGGGGTTGCTGCATTCGAAATATTGTCACATTTCTTAAATGTATCTGCTTGGTTTGCACAATTTCGTCAATATGATGAAACTATAGACTGTCAAACAACCAGTGTGAGGTATAGCTAGCAATATAACCAGGAATACCCCATTTTTTATGTGATAAACGCATGTTTCAAATCGGGTATCTAACAATTACATTTTACTCCCTTCGTTGACTGTTAAAATTGATGTTTTTCTGTCTCGCATTTAAAGAATTTCCTTTTTTTTAGCTCACCTGGCCCGAAGGGCCAAGTGAGCTTTTCTCATCACTTGGCGTCCGGCGTCGTCTGTCGTCGTCCGTCGTCGTTAACTTTTACAAAAATCTTCTCCTCTGAAACTACTGGGCCAAATTTAACCAAAATCATTATTAGAGTATCTAGTTTAAAAATTGTGTCCGGTGACCCGGCCAACCAACCAAGATGGCCGCCATGTCTAAAAATAGAACGTAGGGGTAAAATGCAGTTTTAGCTTATAACTCAAAAACCAAAGCATTTAGAGCAAATCTGACAAGGGGTTAAATTGTTTATTTTCAGATGAATCGGACAATCCGTTGTTAGGTTTCTGCCCCTGAATTGGTAATTTTAAGGAAATTTTTGCTATTTTCGGTTATTATCTTGAATATTATTATAGATATAGATAAACTGTAAATAGGAAAAATGTTCAGCAAAGTAAGATTTACAAATAAGTCAACAAGTCCAAAATGGTCAGTTGACCCCTTTAGGAGTTATTGCCCTTTATAGTCAATTTTTAATCATTTTATCGTAAATCTTAGTTATCTTATACAAAAATCTTCTTCTCTGAAACTAATGGGCCAAATTAAGTCAAACTTGGCCACAATCATCATTGGGATATCTAATTTAAAAATTGTGTTCGGTGACCCGGCCAACCAACCAAGATGGCCGCCATGGCTAAAAATAGAACATAGGGGTAAAATTCAGTTTTTGGCTTAAAACATAAATACCAAAGCATTTCGGGCAAATCTGACAAGGGGTAAAATTGTTTATCAGGTCAAGATTTCTCTGCTCTGAATTTTTTTTTGATGAATCGGACAACCCGTTGTTTGGTTGCTGACCCTGAATTGTTAGTTTTAAGGAAATTTTGCTGTTTTTGGTTATTATCTTGAATATTATTATAGATAGCGATAAACTGTAAACAGCAATAATGTTCAGCAAAGCAATTTTACAAATAAGTCAACATGACTGAAATGGTCAATTGACCAAGGAGTTATTGTCCTTTATAGTCAATTTTTTAACAATTTTCATAAAATTTGTAAAATTTTACTAACATTTTCCACTGAAACTACTGGGCCAAGTTCATTATAGATAGAGATAATTTTAAGCAGCAAGAATGTTCAGTAAAGTAAGATGTACAAACACATCACCATCACCAAAACACAATTTTGTCATGAATCCATCCTCTTCCTTTGTTTAATATTCACAAAGACCAAGGTGAGCGACACAGGCTCTTTAGAGCCTCTAGTTGTAATTTACCTTGTTATTCGGTATCTTTCTATACTTGTTTTCCATGTTCACAAAGCCAGGACCATCATGCGTAGGATCAAGACATGTATAATTGTAAAAAATAAATCACTGGAAATTGGTGCAGTTTTATTTTCTTTTTACAACGATAACGTTCAAATTTATGAATATTAAGCGGACTTCAGGGGCATTTTTGTTAAGATCTTTGCCTACCATGTGTGACGCATACTGATGTGGTATAGAGTCCACTATTTTAGTTGTTTGCATTCGTATTGGTAAAATCGATCACGATCAGAACCAAATCACTTGCATATATAACATAACTCACTATACTTGCATTTATTTTAGAAAGAAGCACAATGTCCGATTGGACGTGTCGACAATGTACATTTGTGAATAAAGATCATTCAATGTGTTGCCGAGCATGTTACACTGTTAACAGCGAAGAAGCTGAAGAATTAAATCAAGCAGGTATTGTGTGTTTATGTTATTTGCAATTAAATTCGACCGGGTAGGAGTGGATATTGAATGTGCATATAAAGAGATTTTAGTTTTTCTCTGAAATGAATTGGTTTCCGCATCTACAGCATTGGTAATGACGAAATTTGTAAATATATATGAAAAAATATTGCACATTAATTAAGCTATAGCATCACAGTCTACTTAAGCAATGGAAGTATGATAAAAACGTCTGCTAACATATATTGAATATCTTGCGCATTCCATTAACTGGCTGCAAGGATTATAAAAAATCACGAATTATAATTAAACAATTGTAAAGATTTATAAGGAATTTTTCGGCTCTTCAGTCTTTGCTGTTGTCGTGTATAAGTGTAATGTAGACTTTTTAAGTGTAATGTAGACAATAAATATTCATTTATCAGTAAATATACATAAAAAAACGATGCTCAATTTTGATCTTAAAGTAGCTTCTGTCCAAGTTAAATAGCAATCCATGCAGGTTTTAAAAAGTTTTTCGTGACTTAAAAAATGAATCCTATACTGTATGAAAAATATAGCTGTTATTATAACTTTGTGTAAAATATTAGAAAACCTTTTGACAATTTAATCAAAATTAAAAGACATTCTCTTTTTAACTCATTTTGTATTTTTGTACATTAATAAAATTTGTTTAAGTTTCGTAAAAAATTTCGAAAGTTTGACAAAGTCATAAATTTCTAAAACATAGATCCTTGATTGTATCGAAATTTTAACAGCACAAAACTAGCCATTTATCAGTAAAATACGGAGAATAAAAAAAAATAAACTTACAATTGTCCCCTTTTTATCATACAGCGGCTTCTTTTCTAATGTCAAAACATTCCATGAAGGATTGTGCATCCTTTTAAATTGTTCAAAATGGGTCTGCCCAGATAAAGATTACTGCAGAAAAGGTGACTGGTCCACTAGAAATTGAAACTATTTTTTAAGTAAAGCATGTCCTTCTTACGGGGCGCCGAATGGGACTCTTGTGGTTTTGTACTCAAAATTCAATTTTGTACGGACAAAAGTGACTTTTGTTCAACAAAAATGAGTTCAGTTTAACAAAATTTGTATCATACTACAAATTTGAAATTTTGTCATACAAAATTATCTATCAGCGGACAAAAGTCACTTTTGTTATGACAAAATTCATTTTTGTTACACAGACTTGACTTTTGTTACCTTATTTGAAAATTGAGCGACAAAAGTCAATTTTGTATTTAAATTAGTTTAGTTTGGTTTCTGTGAACTAATTTGCATACAAAATCGACTTTTGTTACACAAAATTGACTTTTGTTACACAAAATTGACTTTTGTTACACAAAATTGACTTTTGTTACACAAAATTGACTTTTGTTACACAAAAATTACTTTTGTTACACAAAATTGACTTTTGTTACACAAAATTGACTTTTGTTACACAAAATTGACTTTTGTTACACAAAATTGACTTTTGTTACACAAAATTGACTTTTGTTACACAAAATTGTCTTTTGTTACACAAAATTGTCTTTTGTTACACAAAATTGACTTTTGTGAGACAAAATTGACAAAATTGACTTTTGTCTCAACAAAATTGACAAAATTGAATTTTGTCTCAACAAAATTGACAAAATTGAATTTTGTCTCAACAAAATTAACAAAATTGAATTTTGTCTCAACAAAATTGACAAAATTGAATTTTGTCTCAACAAAATTGACAAAATTGAATTTTGTCTCAACAAAATTAACAAAATTGATTTTTGTCTCACGAAAGTCAATTTTGTCTCATAAAAGTCAATTTTGTTGTTACAAAATTGAATTTTGTCATCACAAAAATGAATTTTGTCGTCACAAAATTGACTTTTGTCTCAACAAAATTGACAAAATTGACTTTTGTCTCAACAAAATTGACAAAATTGACTTTTGTCTCAACAAAATTAACAAAATTGACTTTTGTCTCAACAAAATTTACAAAATTGACTTTTGTCTCAACAAAATTAACAAAATTGACTTTTGTCTCAACCAAAATGACAAAATTGAATTTTGTCTAAACAAAAATGACAAAATTGAATTTTGTCTAAACAAAAATGACAAAATTGAATTTTGTCTCAACAAAAATGACAAAATTGAATTTTGTCTCACAAAAGTCAATTTTGTCTCACAAAAGTAAATTTTGTCTCACGAAAGTTAATTTTGTTTCACAAAAGTAAATTTTGTCTCACAAAATTGAATCTTACCGTACACAATTGACTTTTGTGATTTAATTTCCATATCAGGTAACAAAAGTCAATTTTGTATGCAAATATGTTTATATTTGCATACCTTTAAGACAAAATTGACTTTTGTCATGACAAATATGAATTTTGTCTACAAAAATGAATTTTGTCATGACAAAAATGAATTTTGTCTACACAAATGAATTTTGTAATCACAAAATTGAAGTTCTCACAAAACAAGTCTGTAGCACATAGTTTTGTAAGACAAAAATGATTTTGTTATGACAGAATTGAATTTTGTACAAAACCACAAGAGTCCCATTCGGCGCCCCGTACTTCTAGAGTATATTTGATCTTCAACTACTCTTCTAGATATCCAAAGATTGTCATTTTTGGTAGTACAATGTTTGTCCCATTTCAAACGCAAATTTCGACATAAAAGATAGTGAATAACTTTTTGCATTTTTTTCATTTCTACATTTTAAATCGATAGATTATAATAAACATAGACGGTTATAAAAGAGGGACGAAAGATACTAAAGGGACAGTCAAACTCGAAAATCGAAAATAAACTGACAACGCCATGGCTAAAAATGAAAAGGACAAACAGACAAATAATAGTACAAATGACACAACATAGAAAACTAAAGAATAAGCAACACGAACCCCACCAAAAAATAGGGGTTTATAACTCTCCTTGTCACTTTAGAAGTCACCTTATTGTATACCAACATACCTCATGATCTCAAATGTCGACTGAGAGGGAGGTCTGGCTTACATACAGAGTCACTACGATGACTGTTCATTCGTTTGTGAAATGGCTGTTCTGACTCGCCAACATACATTTTACAACATTAACACTGTAGAAGATACACATCATTTGTAGTCTTGTTAACATTGAAAAAAAATGGTGCATTCCGTACCAGTGGAGTGACTGTTAAAAGTCTGTGTATTCATTACTTGCGAAACACGCGATGTTGGACTTACAAACAAATACTGAATGTTATTTATGATATTATATATACAGAATGTGTCTTCAGCCTAGTATCACCATCACTGGTGATCCAATTGATAAAATTTGCCGTAAGAGTTGTCACTGGTTCAGACGTACTTATTATATAATTATTTATGTGACTGCATCCTGTATTAATTTGTAAGATTCTCTGTGATAGATAATTCAGCTGATCTGTAATATTCCATCTCAATGCCTTATATATCATGTACTGTGTTACGACGCTAGATAAAAACTTACGACGAAAGGGAACTAAACATCCGGCCAACGAAAGCTTGATTTTTGTCAACCCTACGCGGTCGAGTGATATAGCGCACCGGACATAGTGCAAGGCGATTTGGTGCCACGATACCTCAGTAGCATGAGTTCGAACATAGTGTCTATCTGGAATTGAATAAGGGCATGATATTTTTTTTTTACAAAAAGGGCACTTTGCGCATCGACTGAACCAAATAGGGCATATAAATAAAATGGTAGTTTACACATATTTAGGGCCCATACTACTTCAGAAGAATAGAAAGAAGTGACTTCTCTTTTTGAAACTGATAGGGAGAATTGGTGATATTTGAAATAGAAGTGCTGGTTCGTTCGAGACCCTACAGTGTTTGTTTTTTTATATGATAAAAAGGATCATACGTACACGTTTCTTTATATTTTTTCCATTCATATATGGTTATACAATTCAAGTAACAGTTAAAATTCAAAGTTATTAAGTTTATCCTAATTTGTTGCATAATTATATTCATTAGTCCCCATGTCAAAATATACCAACTAAATATTTAGCACTAATAAAAAAGAACATTATCTTAAATCAACTAGAGGCTCCCAAGAGCCTGTTTCGCTCACCTTATTCTACTTTGTTTTTGGAAACATGTCAATATAGATTAAAATCATAAGGATACCCTTAAAATGATTGAGGTCAAATTTGGTTTATATTAGCCCATAATTTAACAATATCAGCTGACTTCATACCATGTTTGGTTTCATTCCATTAAAAGGTTTTCTAGAAAAGAAGACATTTGTTTACATTTCATATAGGATCCTTTGTTAAACTAAGTTCCCCGTTTAACAACACCTTTTCGACTGTTTGGGCCAGGTGAGCTAAAAGTTGTTATATCAATTAAAATTCAATGAAAAGAATACCACTGTTATCCTGTTTATGAAATTCAAAAAAAAAATGACTTTGATATACAAAATGCTGTAAATGATGTACAGAATGATATGTTGAATTATAATATAACAATTGAAGAAATAAAAAAGGCAATACAAGCTTCAAAAAACAACAAATCACCGGGTGAAGATAATGTTATAAATGAATATATATCATCGTCTTTTGAGAAAATGAGTGACATATATGTACTTTTATTTAACTTAATTTTTGAAACAGGTATTGTGCCTGAAAAATGGCTTGCTGGTAGAATAATACCGATTTTTAAGAACAAAGGCGACCAACTAGATCCAAAAAATTACAGGCCTATCACTTTGTTGTCTTGCCTGGGTAAAATATTTACCTCGGTATTGAACACTAGATTAAATAAGTATCTCGATGAATACATGTTATTACATCAAATCCAAGCTGGTTTTAGAAGTGGTTTTTCTACAAATGACCACATTTTTCTTTATATGCTTTATTTGAGCTATTGCGTTTTAAAAAGAAAAAACTCCATTGTGCATTTGTGGACTTTGATAAGGCGTTTGACTTTGTTCCTAGAAATTCGTTAATTTTTTAAACTTTTGCAAAATAATGTAAATGGTAGATTTTTACGTATTATTCAAAATATGTATGAAGGGATTAAATCATATATTAGACATAATGACGAATGTTCAGGGTTTTTTAAGTGTGAACTAGGAGTTAGACAAGGTGAAAATCTATCTCCTGTACTTTTTTTTCATTGTATCTAAATGATCTTCAATTATATTTAGAAGAACATAATATAAAAGGGTTAGAATCTATCAGTTGCGATATTGAAAATGAGTTAACGATCTATCTTAAAATTCTATTGTTTTTATATGCAGACGATACAATTTTGTTATCAGAATCAAGCAAGGATTACAGTTTATGTTGGATACGTTTTCAAATTATTGTGAAAATTGGAAACTGAAAGTTAATATTGAACAAACATAAATTCTTATATTTTCTAGAGGAAGAATTTCAGAAAAAGAAAAATTTTATTTTTGTAATAAAGAAATAGAAATTGTTAAAGAGTACATGTATCTTGATGTATTTTTTGCTAGAAGTGGATCTTTTATAACCACAAGAAAATATTTTAAGAGACCAGGGAACAAAAGCAATGTATAGTTTAATAAAAAAAAAATGTCGAAGACATAATTTATCAATTGAATGTCAATTATATATGTTCGATAAAGCCATTTTACCAGTATTACTTTACAGTTCAGAGATCTGGGGTTTTGGAAATTTACATGTTTTAGAAAAAGTACACTTGCGTTTTTGCAAGATCATATAAAACCTAAAGCAGACAGCGCCAAATAGCATTATTTATGGAGAACTCGGACGATTTTTAAAATGCGAATGATAAAATTGTGGTGTAGATTAGTAAATGATGAAGAGGAAAAAATCTCCTCAATTCTTTACAAATTGCTGTTTGTATATTTTGAGAATTATGGCTTTGCAAGCAAATGGTTGAAATTTGTTTAATAAAAGCATTTTCGATAATTGTGGTCTATCAAATGTATGGAGATCCCAGTCTCATTTTCTACAGATTGGATAGAAAACTGTGTAAAACTTAGACTAAAAGACCAATTTAAGCAAGAATTGTCGTCTGACATTTTTAATTCAAATAAAACAATTTGTTATAAAATATTTAAGAATGAATTCTGTTTTTAACGTTATTTGTCGTTATTACCCTCATTTCTTATGTATTATTTATGTAAATTCAGATGTGGCTGTCATCGTTTGCCCATTGAATCGGGCAGATGGCATAAAATTCAAAGAGACGAAAGAACCTGCATTGTATGTAACTAAAATGAAATAGGTGATGAGTACCATTATATTTAAGTTTGTAACTTTTTTAGTTCAGAAAGGAAAAAATTGCTACCGAAATATTGTCAAAAAAATACTGCAAAATTTACTCAGTTATTCCCATCAACTGATAATATTGTACCAGAAAAAACTAGCAAGATTCATTAAACATGTATTATCAATTGTCGTCTCTCCTGGTTAGTTAAATTGTGTTTAACATACACAATTAAATGAACTGTCTTTTTCCATATTTATTTACGCATGCACTATTATTGTATTATAATTGTATACTATTTACTCTGTAACCATGCATGTTTATGAGAATAAAATATTCGTGTTTCTCATTTAAAAGATATATACATTTAAGAAAGTTCAGTTAGGAGATAATATATTGACATGAGTATTATAGTCCCTGAGTTGAACAACATTAATAAACAGGAACTATGCATATACGAGGAAAACGTCTGAATAATAGGCAACGATGTTCCCACGAGGGTGCTGGATCGTTGCCCAGTACAGGTAGCTCGGGAAAGATCTTGGATAGTTTGTGATGTTTGATGATAATATGTGGATGTTTTACGTCCGGCTATCCTGTCCTGATATTGCGGACTGAAGAAAACTATTTACAGACCTGTGTCTGTTTGTCGTTTGGCCTTCATCTTACTCCGACTGCGTTGTTGTGGATGGTACGAAGTATCAGATCGTTCTGCTAACATGGCTGATTGTATTGCCTCTTTTGATTCAATGTTGACGGGTGATGTGTGTGGTGGTGTGCGCAGTAGCTCTGAGTCGTTGATGTCAAACCCTTCATCTAAGTTGATCCTACTGCGCTTGCCTCTGTTTGTTGTGAAGGTGTAGTATACCATGCGATGGCAGTCCTTGTTATGGTTTAAAGGACTGGTGGCAATATCCTTATTGACTATAACCCCAAATGGTTCCCCTTTGTACTTTGTTGGTGTAAGTACCTGACCGACTATGGCCTCTCTTCACTCGGTTTGCGTAATGTGGTCTACGCTGGTGGTTTGTTGATATTCATCAGCAGGTACAACGGCCGTTTTGTTGACTATCCACTGGGCGTAACGGTTAGCGTTGCGTCTCCTGGTAGATGGTGGCTTATTCTTGCTTTTCGGGGCCGGCTCAGGTTTCCTAGATGTAGTATCTGGTTCCTTGACCTTGATCCAAGTGAGCTGAACCGATACTTGGTCAGAACTGGCGGGGAATTTCCATTCCGGCTCTTTCCATCCAACTTCATTGTTACCAATAAGGTTTTCAGTTCATTAGGTAGTTCCATAATGTCTGTCAATGATGTGGACGATTCTAAGTTCAACTCACGAATGGTGGGATGTTTTTCGATTTCTTTCCAATAAATATATATATATATATAAACTCTCGCTGAAATGTGCTCACCAGATTATTTCCAATTGTTTCTATTGTTTGACTAATTTCATTAAAAAGATATAGGAAGATTTGGTATGAGTGTTAATAGCTGATTTACTCATTTCTGTTCACTAATGGAATTAATTGAAAACACTTGCATTCAATCTTTTTAGTTGAGTAAAGTTAGAGAAAGGAAACAGCAATATTTCCATTTGTAAAAGGGCATAACTCAAGAATGATAAAAGTGACGCTAATTTTTATATGCCATCATTTGGGAATCAAATCCTTCTTTGAAATATGTTATATGTGACTGATATCAACACATCCATGATAACCGAACATCAGTCGATCCATGATACCTCTCGGCTACCATTGGGTAACTTTTTAAATGTCTGTTTCATATAGATAAATGAACAAATGATACTCATCAGTACAACTGACACGCAGGGACAATGTACAATAATAGGTAAGAGTATAGTATAAGTCACTAGCCGCCAGGTTAACACGGTTACGATCAATGAGTTGAAGATTAAAGGTAGAGAAGTTCGAATCCCTGTATTATTATATGTATGTCTCTTTTCTTTAGTTTTTCCGTTCTTCTTATTTCGTATGTTACTGTGGATATTTTTGTAATAATATCTGATTTTTCTGTTTATATCTTTATTATCATTGGCCACTTCAGGTATTTGGGATAAAAGGATTACATTCGATTTTAAATTTTTGTTTTATATTCATATAGTTTGATTTCATCTCTTTTACTACATATCTTTATATATGTTTTATCTCAAGTACCTGTGTCTCTGTACCATTGTACTTTAGTTTATGAGAATAAAGACATATATAAAATTTCTAGCAAAAACCCCGATTTACTATATATATTCGACCTGTTAGTCAAATGCGTTTTGTTTAAATATACTTTTCACTTTATAGTCTTTTGGAAAATGTTGTTTGTGCTGTTTTTAGACACTTCTACAACGAAATTTGTTTGACATGCACACGTATAAAAATTGCGGTTTTTATCCAACGCAATCATAGGTTTGAACGTAGTTTTCAATTTAGACTCGTTTATATTTTTTGTTTGGGCATGTATCATATTTTCCCTCCGGTTTACATGATCTGTTCATCCTATATTGTCTCTTAAAATTCAAGAGTCAATCTTAAATTGAGAGTAAATTATATGGCCTTCCAAATACCGTTTCGATCCCTAACATCACTGAAGAGACATATATTGTCGAAATCTAGATCTGGTGTACTAAAGAAATATTGACACCGAATGTTTGTGGTTCAACATCGTAGCCACAAGTTAACAATTTTTTTTTCTGTGACGTATTAAATTTATATTCAGATCCGTTTTGTTACATCTTGCGATCAATTTTATTTGGCAATCGTCAATGGCAGTCAGCAGGGTTAAAGAACATCAGTTGTTCGACCTGTTAGTCAAATGAGTTTTGTTTAAATATACTTTTCACTTTATAGTCTTTTGGAAAATGTTGTTTGTGCTGTTTTTAGACACTTCTACAACGAAATTTGTTTGACATGCACACGTATAAAAATTGCGGTTTTTATCCAACGCAATCATAGGTTTGAACGTAGTTTTCAATTTAGACTCGTTTATATTTTTTGTTTGGGCATGTATCATATTTTCCATCCGGTTTACATGATCTGTTCATCCTATATTGTCTCTTAAAATTCAAGAGTCAATCTTAAATTGAGAGTAAATTATATGGCCTTCCAAATACCGTTTCGATCCCTAACATCACTGAAGAGACATATATTGTCGAAATCTAGATCTGGTGTACTAAAGAAATATTGACACCGAATGTTTGTGGCGCAACATCGTAGCCACAAGTTAACAAATTTTTTTTCTGTGACGTATTAAATTTATATTCAGATCCGTTTTGTTACATCTTGTGATCAATTTTATTTGGCAATCGTCAATGGCAGTCAGCAGGGTTAAAGAACATCAGTTGTTCGACCTGTTAGTCAAATGCGTTTTGTTTAAATATACTTTTCACTTTATAGTCTTTTGGAAAATGTTGTTTGTGCTGTTTTTAGACACTTCTACAACGAAATTTGTTTGACATGCACACGTATAAAAATTGCGGTTTTTATCCAACGCAATCATAGGTTTGAACGTAGTTTTCAATTTAGACTCGTTTATATTTTTTGTTTGGGCATGTATCATATTTTCCCTCCGGTCTACATGATCCGTTCATCCTATATTGTCTCTTAAAATTCAAGAGTCAATCTTAAATTGTGAGTAAATTATATGGCCTTCCAAATACCGTTTCGATCCCTAACATCACTGAAGAGACATATATTGTCGAAATCTAGATCTGGTGTACTAAAGAAATATTGACACCGAATGTTTGTGGCGCAACATCGTAGCCACAAACTAACAATTTTTTTTTCTGTGACGTATTAAATTTATATTCAGATCCGTTTTGTTACATCTTGCGATCAATTTTATTTTGCAATCGTCAATGGCAGTCAGCAGGGTTAAAGAACATCAGTTGTTCGACCTGTTAGTCAAATGCATTTTGTTTAAATATACTTTTCACTTTATAGTCTTTTGGAAAATGTTGTTTGTGCTATTTTAAGACACTTCTACAACGAAATTTGTTTGACATGCACACGTATAAAAATTGCGGTTTTTATCCAACGCAATCATAGGTTTGAACGTAGTTTTCAATTTAGACTCGTTTATATTTTTTGTTTGGGCATGTATCATATTTTCCCTCCGGTCTACATGATCCGTTCATCCTATATTGTCTCTTAAAATTCAAGAGTCAATCTTAAATTGTGAGTAAATTATATGGCCTTCCAAATACCGTTTCGATCCCTAACATCACTGAAGAGACATATATTGTCGAAATCTAGATCTGGTGTACTAAAGAAATATTGACACCGAATGTTTGTGGCGCAACATCGTAGCCACAAACTAACAATTTTTTTTTCTGTGACGTATTAAATTTATATTCAGATCCGTTTTGTTACATCTTGCGATCAATTTTATTTGGCAATCGTCAATGGCAGTCAGCAGGGTTAAAGAACATCAGTTGTTCGACCTGTTAGTCAAATGCATTTTGTTTAAATATACTTTTCACTTTATAGTCTTTTGGAAAATGTTGTTTGTGCTGTTTTAAGACACTTCTACAACGAAATTTGTTTGACATGCACACGTATAAAAATTGCGGTTTTTATCCAACGCAATCATAGGTTTGAACGTAGTTTTCAATTTAGACTCGTTTATATTTTTTGTTTGGGCATGTATCATATTTTCCCTGCGGTTTACATGATCCGTTCATCCTATATTGTCTCTTAAAATTCAAGAGTCAATCTTAAATTGAGAGTAAATTATATGGCCTTCCAAATACCGTTTCGATCCCTAACATCACTGAAGAGACATATATTGTCGAAATCTAGATCTGGTGTACTAAAGAAATATTGACACCGAATGTTTGTGGCGCAACATCGTAGCCACAAGTTAACAAATTTTTTTTTCTGTGACGTATTAAATTTATTTTCAGATCAGTTTTGTTACATCTTGCGATCAATTTTATTTGGCAATCGTCAATGGCAGTCAGCAGGGTTAAAGAACATCAGTTGTTCGACCTGTTAGTCAAATGCGTTTTGTTTAAATATACTTTTCACTTTATAGTCTTTTGGAAAATGTTGTTTGTGCTGTTTTTAGACACTTCTACAACGAAATTTGTTTGACATGCACACGTATAAAAATTGCGGTTTTTATCCAACGCAATCATAGGTTTGAACGTAGTTTTCAATTTAGACTCGTTTATATATATATATACGTGGAAAGGTAACATACGGCCAGCGAAAGCTCTTTTTATGAGAGCCCAGGTGGTCGTGTGGTCTAGCGGGACGGCTGCAGTGCAGGCGATTTGGTGTCACGATATCACAGAAGCATGGGTTCGAATCCCGGCGAGGGAAGAACCAAAAATTTGCGAAAGCAAATTTACAGATCTAACATTGTTGGGTTGATGTTTAGACGAGTTGTATATACATTATGTACACAGCCATGTATCACCATCATTGATGGCGATCCGATGGATACATCTGTTGTAGGGTTGTCACTGACTCAGACGTACTTATGAATATAATTATTTTCTGTGACTGTATCTTACATTAATTTGTAGGATCCTTTACTATAGATAATTTAGCTGATCTGTAACCATAACATCTTCATGCCTTATATATCATGTACTGTAGTACGCCGCTAGATTAAAACTGACGTGGAAAGGTAACATACGGCCAGCGAAAGCTCTTTTTATGAGAGCCCAGGTGGTCGTGTGGTCTAGCGGGACGGCTGCAGTGCAGGCGATTTGGTGTCACGATATCACAGAAGCATGGGTTCGAATCCCGGCGAGGGAAGAACCAAAAATTTGCGAAAGCAAATTTACAGATCTAACATTGTTGGGTTGATGTTTAGACGAGTTGTATATATATATATATATATATATATCAGTCTAAAGACTTTAGACTGATATAATTTTTTCCTTATCTGCATAGTATCGCCTATTCTAGACGATCCGGTACATAGTAAATTTGCTGGTTGGTCCTTTTTTATAGACTTTTATATATATATATATATATATGCGGGACTAAATTGAAAACTACGTTCACACCTATGATTGCGTTGGATAAAAACCGCAATTTTTATGCGTGTGCATGTAAAACAAATTTCGTTGACGAAGGGTCTAAAAACAGCACAAACAACATTTTCCAAAAGACCAAAAAAGTGAAAAAGTATATTTTAACAAAACGCATTTGACTAACAGGTCGAACAACTGATGTTCTTTAACCCTTCTGACTGCCATTGGCGATTGCCAAATAAAATTGATCACAAGATGTAACGAAATGGATCTTAATAGAAATTTAATACTAAACAGAAAAACAAAATTTTAACTTATGGCCACGATGTTATGCCACAAACATACGGTGTCAATATTTTTTAGTACACCAGATCCGGATTTCGACAATAAATGTCTATTCAGTGATGTTTGGGATCGAAACGGTATTTGGAAGGCCATATAAAAAGTACCCTCATTTTTAGAACAAAAAGTACCCTCATTTTTAGAAAAAAAAGTACCCTCATTTTTAGATAAACTCTTGAATTTTAAGAGTCAATATAGGATGAACGGATCATATATTTAGATAAATATATATAAGAAAAAGTTAAGTAAAGTCCGTATGCTGGTAACATATAAGAAAATTTTTGAAAGATAATAAAGATTTCAATGCATCACTTTTTTAAAAGTACTTTCACTGCTTTCGCAGATCTTCAGGTAATGTGACTTGTATATATATAGTAAATCGGGGTTCTTGCTAGAAAGTTTTGTAACATATTTATTATTATATACTTAAAATTAATTCGAACATGTCTTATTTTATAAATTAAGGATAATATTCAGATACATGATAATTTAAAGACGGACGTGTTATGTTATATATGTATTCCTTAACTAATTAATTGTGAACTTGGTTAATGCAACGTTGAACATGCATGATAACATGGCTATTCACATTTACTTAAAATATCTTCTAATTTAGAAAAGGATTTAATTTTGTAAAGAAATCAACACAATGGTTTAAGTAATAAATATAATGGTGCTCGTGGTTCCTTTGTCAAAATTCTACGTTTATCCATTGTATCTATATAACATAACATGCAACCAAAATTGTCAATGCTTCGCAGGTGGATTAAAGGTCAGCTGATGTGTAATAGGTGCCCCAGGTAATCGTGGAAATTTGTCATCGATTAAATTCGCACGAAAATATAGTTCCCTATTTGGATCCATCTTGATACCAAATTTGAAATTTAAGTCTCCTAAACAAATCCATAAAAAAGTCAATGCATTGTTCATGACATCCTACATTCATACCGCAATCCCACTAGGCCACGATCGCCCTACGATCGTAGTGCGATCGTGCATATGGCAGTAAGGTCGTTGAACGGTCGTGGTGAGGTCTTCATAAGACATAAGACATAAGGCATAAAGCTTTATTTAGAGTCGGTATAAGCATTGCAAGTACAAACATAAGCTCTGAAGAGCTTTTAAAACCAACATAACGACAAGTAAAACAAAACATACATATCAAGTCATGCACACAAAATTAAACATATAAAGCAAGAGTTCATATCAGTATATAAACATGCAGGCTAGCACAAGAGTTATTAAAGAATACAAGTTAAACACATACTGATACATGCAGTTATGAGATAAAAACACAAAAGCAAAAAATAAAATGGTTTGCACATAAAAAGCACATTAAAAGCACATATAGATTTGTTAGTTACTAAATTAGCACAAAGCAGCAGAAGCACTATAGTAAGATAACAACATAAATTTGCCATACTGAAAACAAAGCATTAAACCAAAAATAATGAACAGAAATTAACTGGTTTTGCAGGCAAAACATTGGCATGAGCCGCCAAACCAAGAATTTAGCAAGTTCTTGCATTGATTTAAAGATGATTGCTTACGAAGCTCATCTGGCAGCTCATTCCAAAGCCTAGCACCCGCATACCTTAAAGATTGTAGGCCATACTCAGTTGTTCTTACATGTGGTAGATCGGCTGTATTCTGGTATCTGGAAGAGTAAGTGTTTTCCTTTAAGTGTATAAAACGCATTCGAAACGTTTTACGTCCTAACGTCAATTCTAATTCCAATTGCAATGCGCGTCAAATTCGCTTTACTGTCCTAACGACGTTAACTTTTAATTCGTATAAACAAAAACTTATTTCTAAGGCGAATTGGTTTACTCGAATTAGCCAATTCGAATCAATTCGAAAATATGTACGTGTACGATGTTGACGTTATTGCTTAGAGCGTAGTTAGTAATACCGCAGTTCCACTAGGCCATGATCGCACTACGATCTGTGAAAAAAATGCAAATTTTGATGATCGTTGTACGATCGTGTAGATCGCAGTAAGATCGTATCACGGTTGTGGTGAGGTCTTCAAGATCGTGTTGAGCGTGGCCAACTTTGAACATGTTCAAAACAATCGTGGTGCGGTCGTGGCGAAATCAGGTCATAGTAGAGGCGTAGTGAGAGCGCACTCCGGTCGTAGTAAGATCGCAAAGGTCGCTGTACCATCGTAGCGAGAGCGTAGCGAAAGCGTGATTCTATTCGTAGAGACTGCGCTACGATCTCACAGCGACGTTATTACGACCTCACTACGACCATCACGTTCTCACCGCGACCCAACTACGCTTCCACTACGACTATACCACGTTTACACCACGCTGTTCAAGACCATATTACGATTCCAGCACGCCCTTGCCGTCCTCATCACACTCTTTCTATGGCTTGACTACGTTCATACTACGACCGTCATTCTCATTGTCATTTTCACATAAAATATATTAAATCTCTCCAGGTTTTGTTTGTCTGTTTGTGATTAGACTTCTTGTCCATTTTCTCTAACGCCTCAGCCATGCTTCTCGTTTTTATATAGATAAGACCGTTGGTTTTCCCGTTTGAATGGTTTTACACTAGTAATTTTGCGGGCCCTTTATAGCTTGCTGTTCGGTGTGAGCCAAGGCTCCGTGTTGAAGGCCGTTCCTTGGCCTATAATGGTTTACTTTTATAAATTGTCACTCGGACGGAGAGTTGTCTCATTGGCACTCATACCACATCTTACACTCCTGTGTCTTCTCTGCTATTTAATATCTGCGTTTATTGAGGTATAGTCATTTAAGCTTTATGGACCAGCAATAGGTTATAATTTAGGATGGATTGGTCGGTCCGACATTCCTGCTGGATCAGGATTCGTTACTATCAGAGCTCCCTCTGCCTCTACATCAACCCCAAACACCACGCCCACGTGCTCTAGTAGATTTTGTTGGCATGACTGTATTGTTTCCGACAAATCTACGTATTAATCAGAAATAGAAGGAATGGAATTGTATTGATATGGAACACGATGTTGACGTTATTGCTAAGAACGTATTAAGATCGCGGTATGAACGTAGTATGATCGTGGTGAGAACGTGCTATAATCGCAGTAGAAGCGTGGTAAGATCGTGTTGCAATCGGATAACTCGTTGTATGGTCGTAGTGAGAACGTGATGAGCGTAGAAAGATCTTGATAAGCGTATTGAGGTCGCAGAATAAGCGCGATGAGAACGTGGTGTTATCGTAGTGGGATCGTTGTAGAAGCGTAATGAGGACGTAGTAGCATTGTGAAAGCAACGGAAATTTACATTTTTATGCCGCTCATACCGCGACCTCACCACGATCTGAATTTATTTTAGATCGCGGTGAGCGTGGTGCGATCATGGTCTAGTGGGACTGGGGCTTAAGATCGCATCGACCTATGATCGTGGTATGGTCGTGGTAAGAGCGTGCTTTAATCGCAGTAGAAGCGTTGTAAGATCGTGTTGCAATCGGATAACTCGTGGTATGGTCGTAGTGAGAACGTGATGAGCGTAGAAAGATCTTGATAAGCGTATTGAGGTCGCAGAACAAGCGCGATGAGAACGTGGTGTTATCGTAGTGGGATCGTTGTAGAAGCGTAATGAGGACGTAGTAGCATCGTGAAAGCAACGGAAATTTACATGTTTATGCCGCTCATACCGCGACCTCACCACGATCTGAATTTATTTTAGATCGCGGTGAGCGTGGTGCGATCATGGTCTAGTGGGACTGGGGCTTAAGATCGCATCGACCTATGATCGTGGTATGGTCGTGGTAAGAGCGTGCTTTAATCGCAGTAGAAGTGTTGTAAGATCGTGTTACAATCGGATAACTCGTGGTATGGTCGTAGTGAGAACGGGATGAGCGTAGAAAGATCTTGATAATAGTATTGAGGTCGCAGAATAAGCGCGATGAGAACGTGATGTAATCGTAGTGGGATCGTTGCAGAAGCGTAATGAGGACGTAGTAGCATCGTGAAAGCAACGAAAATTTACATTTTCATGCCGCTCATACCGCGACCTCACCACGATCTGAATTTATTTTAGATCGCGGTGAGCGTGGTGCGATCATGGTCTAGTGGGACTGGGGCTTAAGATCGCACCGACCTATGATCGTGGTACGGTCGTGGTAAGAGCGTTGTTTAATCGCAGTAGAAGCGTTGTAAGATCGTGTTGCAATGGGATAAATCATGGTATGGTCGTACTGGGGACATGATGAGCGTAGAAAGATCGTGATAATCGTATTGAGGTCGCGGAATAAGCATGGTGAGTACGTGGTATTATCGTAGCGGGATCGTTGTAGAAGCGTATTGAGGACGTAGTAGCAACGTAATACCGCAGTCCCACTAGGCCACGATCGCACTACGATCTGTGAAAACTGAATGAAAATTTTATTGGAACTGTTAGTGTAAACATTATTCAAG
Source organism: Mytilus trossulus (assembly GCF_036588685.1). Classification (NCBI taxonomy): domain Eukaryota; kingdom Metazoa; phylum Mollusca; class Bivalvia; order Mytilida; family Mytilidae; genus Mytilus; species Mytilus trossulus. Next base: position 56,896,999 of record NC_086382.1, read on the forward strand.
AGTGTGATGAATGGAAGGAATCTATGTATATAAACAAACAGTCTGTAGGTTTTAAACTTGACATAAAGCTTAGGCGAATATCATATCCGAAAAAGTATTTCGTAAATAGTCGTTACCGGATAATAGGACAGAGAAGACCAATATTAAACTCGTAACATAAGATGGACACAAAATATCGCCTATTGGTACAGGAATGTTAGAGTGTACATTCAAATACAGAAAAAAACTATCTTAATTTTTTCATAGAACCGACCGATTCACAGCTAATATTGAGTGCCGACACATGAAGCGAAATAAGAGGCATTGTACGAGTGCGCGTCGTAGATAAACCATTGACAAAGGAGGAAGTAATAAGTGGTTATGCTGAAATATTTAAAGTACTAGATACATTGCCTTAAACACATCACATTGAAGGAGATCCTCTTATTCCATCCGTAGTTCACCCGCCGCGTAAAATTCCAGCAGCACTTTTTGATCAAGTCTGAACAGATTTAGACCGTATGGAGAACCTTGGTGTAATCGTGAAACAAGACGATCCGACCGTTTGGGTTCATAGTATGGTAGCAGTTAATAAACCAGGAAAACTACGCTTGTATATAGATCCGAAAGATTTGAATAGTGCGATCAAGCGTGAACAATATCGTTTAGAAAATATTGATGAGATTGTTTAAAGGTTGCCTAAATCAAGCGTGCTTTCATGATTTGATGCATCACAAGGATTTTGTTCAAAACTATTAACTTTCAATACGACATTCGGACGTTATAGATACCGTAGATTACAGTTTGGTATTCTAGAAAGCTGTCCGAGAGATGTTAGTGGACCTTCCGGGGGGTCGAATCTGTCGTTGGTGATTTCTTGTTTGGGGAGAGAATGATGGACAACACGACAACCGTGTTCGACCAATGCTAACATGATCAAATATTGTATTACAGATAATGTTTTTGTTTTTTGTAAAAGTGCCATCAGGTAATCTTACCATTCAAATGTAATGTAAAGATGAACTGTCACAATGTAAAGTAAATAGAAAGTAAATTAGTTTATTCTTTTTTTAAAACCATTCTATTACTTCGCATATGAGGTACTATTTGCACGATACCTGAGGTCTTACATCAGCGGACCTTTCATTCACCTGCCAATGCTTCGTTGTGGTTGTCGCCTTTCGCTCAGCGAAAAAAACAATACCGCGACCCGATCTAGATTTAGATAACGCAAAAGTGCACACGATGTCAAATTTTAGTAATACAAAGGGCATGGCGTCCGAAAAAAAGGACAAAGCGTCGCGCCATGCTAAATTGCTTTAGATAAAACACTTTTATATATATATAACATGCACACGTATAAAAATTGCGGTTTTTATCCAACGCAATCCTAGGTTTGAACGTAGTTTTCAATTTAGACTCGTTTATATTTTTTCCGTTTGGGCTTGTATCATATTTTCCATCCGGTTTATATGATCCGTTCATCCTATATTGACTCTTAAAATTCAAAGTCGATCTGAAATTGAGGGTAAATTATATGGCCTTCCAATTACCGTTTCGATCCCTAACATCACTAAAGAGACATATATTGTCGAAATCTAGATCTGGTGTACAAAAAAAATATTGACACCTTGTGTTTGTGGCATGACATCTTGGTCACAAGTTTATCGTTTTCTGTTTAGTATTAATTATATTAAGATCCCTTTATTTTTACATATGATCTCGTGATCACTTTTATTTGGCAATCGCCAATGGCAGTCAACAGGGTTTAAGAACATCAGTTGTTCGACCTGTTAGTCAAATGCGTTTTGTTTAAAAATACTTTTTCACTTTTTTGGTCTTTTGGAAGATGTTGTTTGTGCTGTTATTAGACCCTTCTATAACGAATTTTTTTTTACAAGCACACGTATAAAAATTGCGGTTTTTATCCAACGCAATCATAGGTTTGAACGTATATTTCAATTTAGACTCGTTTATATATATATACAACTCGTCTAAACATCAACCCAACAATGTTAGATCTGTGAAATTGCTTTCACAAATTTTTTGTTCTTCCCTCGCCGGGATTCGAACCCATGCTACTGAGATATCGTGACACCAAATCGCCTGCACTGCAGCCGTCCCGCTAGACCACACGATCACCTTGGGTTGATGTTTAGAAGAGTTGTAAATACATTATGTACACAGCTATGTATCACCATCATTGCTGGTGATCCGATGGATTAATCTGTTGTAGAGTTGTCACTGACTCAGACGTACTTATATATATATATTTATATATACGAGTCTAAATTGAAAACTACGTTCAAACCTATGACTGCGTTGGATAAAAACCGCAATTTTATACGTGTGCATGTCAAACAAATTTCGTTGTAGAAAGGTCTAAAAACAGCACAAACAACATTTTCCAAAAGACCAAAAGAGTGAAAAAGTATATTTAAACAAAACGCATTTGACTAACAGGTCGAACAACTGATGTTCTTTAACCCTGCTGACTGCCATTGACGATTGCCAAATAAAATTGATCACAAGATGTAACAAACTGGATCTTAATATAAATTTAAAACGTCACAGAAAAAAATTTGTTAACTTGTGGACAGGATGGTGTGCCACAAACATTCGGTGTCAATATTTCTTTAGTACACCATATCCGGATTTCGACAATAAATGTCTCTTCAGTGATGTTAGGGATCGAAACGGTATTTGGAAGGCCATATAAAAAGTACCCTCATTTTTTAGAGAAAGTACCCTCATTTTTAGATTAATATATATATATGTATTTATAATTTGTAAGTATTTATAATTTATCTATATATCGGTCTAAATTTGTTAGATCTGTAAATTTGCATTAGCTAATTTTTTGTTTTTCCCTTGCCATGATTCGAACACATGCTAAGATATCGTGGTACCAAATCGCCTTGCACTATGCCCGACTAGCGTCGTAACACATTACATGATATATAAGACATGAAGATGGACTTTTTTCAGATCAGCTGAATTATCTATCATAGAGGATCTTACAAATTGATGTAGACTGCAGTCAGCGAAATGTTCACATCTTAAGTAAAAATGTACGTCTGAATCAGTGACAACTCTACGACTGATGTTATCCATTGGATCACCAGTGATGGTTTTACCAGGCTGGAAACACATTCTGTATATATGATTCGTATTTTATATCAGCACAACAATGTTAGATCTGTAAGTTTGCGTTAGAATTTTGTTTATTGTTTCCCTTGCCGGGATTCGAACTCATGCTACTGAGATATCGTGGCACCAAATCGCTTTGCACTATACCCGATACGCTAGACCACCCGATCACTTAAGCTCTTCAATAGTAAAGCTTTCGATGGCCGGTATATATATAAGTTCCACTCTGTACACTTTTCGATGCCTATTATGAACGAAAACATTTCTGGAAACAACCATCATTTTCTGACGAGAAATGAAACGAATAACTCCGACGTCTGTTTGACAAAAAATAATCGATAAAAAGATACAAATGAGGACGATTTATACATTATCCCTTCCTTTCCATGGAGTCTTAATACATTCGCCGAAAAAAAATGTACAAGGCTTTAATAATTTTTGTAATACGCTAGTTTATATATAACTTAGGCTCTTCTGAACGAATTAAACTACAAGGAATAAACATTTTCCACAGCTATGAGACGGCTAGCTTTTTAGAAAAGCTATTAATTGTTTACCTTAGCTGCCAATATCGGTCGAAAGTTTTTTTTTATTAATCTTTCAATAAAGAAAATGTCCTAAAAGAAACATATTCATAGCAAACAGTAAAAAATGTTTACATAAGTTAACCTAGAATTTTGCTTTGAAGATTAGTAAACTTACTTACATCACTATCCCAGGTTAGGGGAGGAATAAAAGCTCACAAAAGTGCTTAACCCCACCACATTCTATATGTGCCTGTTCCGAGTCAAGATCCTGTAGTTAAATGGGTGTACATATTGTAAGTTTATGTCTGTCATATTTGTTTTTTCGTTAATGGTTTTGTTATATTAAAGGGGCACTAGCTGTCAAATTCATGTTCACCGATTCTAATCAAATTCTCATACTTGATTTATAACAATGTAAAACATTTATCCAAACTATTTAAAGTCTAAATAAAACAATAAACAAGGCACAGGCATGAAAATACGTAGCTTCGTTTCGAGTCTAGACGCCATCTAATTATTTATCGAGTTGACCTCTATAGTCACCCGATGACCATATAAGCGATGTAAACATAAATATAGATATAAATAGATTAAGCAAATACGTGCTGTTGAATTATTCTAGGTCTATTTAATTTCATATTACAGATAAAAAATAAACGTCTATCATCGTTTTTACCTGTATTCGAATGTTTATTTGTGGATCGAATCAGTCAATCAAATGATTTACCTTTGTTTCACTTTCAATGTTGACGTTCTCTTCCTTTAAATAACTTTACACAAACAATTCACCTGTTATCCATCTCAAGCTACGGGGTAAAATTAAAGTTCACATGAATACGGGTTCAATGAGAACGCATTATTCATTTGCAAGTGAATAATTCATAATCAATTTTTGCATGAACCCCCTGAGGGGTTCATGCTTATATATTGGCGAGTTTTGGATGTGTCTATGGGCCACTCGATATTTTTCGGCCGGAAGTCAGAATAAAATTCTCGGAACGTCTCGAAATTGTTCGGTCATTTTTACAGGTCTTTACAGGTTGTTATCTACGTCTTTGATATGGTCCCTTGATGGCCCTTGGCGACGCAATTATATTTGTTTTAAAACGACAACTGTACATTGTGTGTATCTGGGTCAATTATAACGTGGTATTGTATGTTGTCTCGATAACATGTAAACTAATTTTGTTTGAAGATTTAACCACGGGATACTGTGTATTTCATCATAGACTTACGGGAGAGAACATTCTGGTTAAAATAATAACATTAGATCGGAAAACAGAAAGATAACACTCTTATCAAAAGTATTTAACTCAATCGGAATCAAAGAAATATATACAAAATATATATACTGTATTTATGTTTCTGAAGAAACTAACAATGATTGGAATCAGAATATTTTCAGAGTTGCTATTAAAAAATAAGTATTTTAAATGACAAGATACTCTGCTTTGGTATTTTTAAATATTCATTTGTAAAGGAAACATAGAAATTAAATCTTTATAAATTATTGCATCCTACAATTTTTTTTTTAGTAGTTTAACCTTAAAGCATCGACATATTTGTACTACGGTACGGTTTTGAAAATTGTATTCATTGTGTTGACCAACTATCCAACACCTTTTGATTCATTCACATTATAGATCACATTTCAAAAGCACACTATCGGTTTGCGTTCTCAAAAATTCCGGATAAAATGTCAATGAATCCGGAGTCAAAACATTAAATGTAGGCCGTTTGACATTCGAATTCAACTATTAGATTAAGATATGTGATGACGCAAATGCGTATTCTTTTCATGAGTATCAGTGAGATGCTTTCTATTTACTATTTTGTGCGCTAAAATAGTACTTGCATGCAATACTATTAAATTTATAAACTTTTACCTTTTCGAAAAGCTAAGGATTGTCTACCCAAGGAATAGATTCCTTAACTTTGAAATATATTTAGCCTTTTAATTTTTTCATTCGAGCGTCACTGATGCTTTTTTTGTAGACTTGATTCGTGTCTGGCGTACATCATTTTAATTCTGGTATCTTTTTATATCTACATACATTTATTATATAAATTGGTTATTTTGAAAGTGTGTACAGGTATTCATAAACTTCTGAATTAAGAAATTCTCCGGCAAAACTAAGTTGTAAGCTCACCCCGATGGCCGGAGGCCAGAGGATGATCTTACACTGACACACCAAGTCCGAATGGAATAACTATTTTACATCCCAGCTGTTTAAGATTAGACGAAAAACCATTTACAATTCATAAAATCTAGTTTAGAACGCCACACAACCATTATAATATAAAATATATATTAATATATAATGTATACCCTTTATGACCCCCGAACACGATGATTAAATATGAAATCATGTCTACTCGCCCCACTGGCCAATCGGCCCACACTTAATCACCACTTTCTAAAAAATCGACCCACTCTTGTTTACCAACTCGCCCAACTTTTGAAAAAGGGTAAACTCCCATTGAACTATCAGTCTGACAACTCACTTCTTTACGAATAGGGTTAAAACCCCACTGAATACTGGTCTGCCAAATCGCCCCACTTATGAAAATATCTTGCTCCCTTTAAGTATGTTAAATTACTGATGGTTGGTATCCAGTCGTCCTGGTGTAGGGGTCTGTGTCGTGGGTTGATATGGTAAAGATCTTGAGATCGAATCCCAGCATAGACGCTGGATTTTTTTCTACATAAATTTTGATAGTTAGAACATACTTACCCCTTCTCGTCCAATGAAAAGTTATTTTCCCCCCTCTAATTTTCATAGTACATGGTTTTCCATTCACTATGAAATGCTATACATGAATGACTTCTCATTGTCATTTATTATGAAAGTGAACTCTTAAATAACTGCACTAACAAAGTGTACAGTTTCCTGAGGCATTTTCCTTGGAAAAAAGTGTACTGATTAAAGGTGAAAGAGGAAAGATTAAAACAAAACATTTTCAATTTTTCAAATTTTCATACATTTTCTAATGGTACACATACATGTATATAGAATTATAAACAAAAATAATTGGGGTAACTTAAGGATATAGGTAAAATAGTATTTATTCGAGATGGCTTGTAAAACTAAGATTTATTGGCAGTATTGACCACAGCTTTTTATTATTAAACACAAATTTAAATATGTACACACATATAGATTCAACGATATATATTGTTCAACTAGATAGATTCATAGATAACTAGATTCATAGATGTATAGATCAT